>NW_006204286.1:276476-278488 GCF_000334495.1 Tupaia belangeri chinensis
GAACAATAGAGAGGCAGGACGTTAGTGAGAAACAGATATGGCTAATTACCTGTTGATGACATGTATAGTATTCTCAACTGAATTGGTCTGAGAAGTATTTCATGATGGGTAAAGTCTTTTTACAAGCAAAATGAGAAATAGTGATTGACTGTTTTAAAAAAGTAATTATAATAATAATAATTGGGAAAATCATAGAAAAGATATTGAATGTTGAAGCGGGGAGATTAATGTCTCTGTACTGACTGACATGCATGGCATTCCCTTTTGAAAAAGCAATGTAATACACTGTAAAGTTATATGTAATCCAATGTAATATAAAGAAGATTATGATGATAATAAAAAATAAAAAGAAAAAAAAGAATGACTAAAATTTAAAAAATAAAATATGGTATGTGCTGACGGGGGTGTGGGAAAAGGGGAACCCTTTTACCCTGCTGATGTGAATGTAAATTGGTCCAGGCACTGTGGAGAACAATTTGGAGATTCCTCAAAACTTTACAAATAGAGGGACCAGCGTTAGCATAATGGCTATGTTGCTGGACTCCCATGTAGTCGACCGGCGTTCACGTCTTGGACCCGTTGGCTTAAAACTCATACTGGGTGCATGTGCGTGAGTGTCCAAGATCCCGAGAGGAGAATGGAGGAGAAGGGATTGTGGCGTGGCCATGTCCCCTGGGTGGTGATTTCTGGCTTTCTGTCTCTCTGTCTGGTGAGCGCATGCACCCTATAGCAAAAATGTCTCCAAAAAAAGAGAAAAAAAAAAAAGAAGAAACCTCTACGAATAGAACTACCACATGAACAAGCAATCCTACTCCTTGGTTTCTACCCAAAGGACACAAAATTCTTAATCAGAAACGTGCTTGCACATCTATGTTTATTGTGACACTATTCACAAATGCTAAGACATGGAATCCACTCGAATGCCCACAAACAGATGAATGGATTGAGAAACTGTGGCACATATAGTCTATGGAATACTATTCAGCCATAAAAAAACAAAAACCCTGGCTTTTGACAGAAAGTAGGATATGGAAGATTTACTGCTGAGTGAAGCAAGTCTCGTTATAAAGGAGAGACATTGTATGTCTGCACTTCATATATACAGAGTGTTCACACTCTATGGCTGTAACTGATTGACTAAAGGATATAGAAACACAGTAAATGGAGATAATTACCAGATATTATGTGTGTGAAAGAGTAGAGTCTGAGGGAGGACATTTAGACGCAACATAGGGAGGCAAAGCATTAATGAGACAAAGAAATGTGATAATATCTATTGAAGATATTTTATAGTTTTATCAATTGAACTAGGGAGAGATATTCACATGTTGAAATATTCACTTCGTAAGCTAAATAATGTGATTTAATCTATAAAAGAAAGTGAAATTTAAAAATGTAAATTAAAAACAGAAGTCAGACTTGTGGAGCTCAAACAGCAGGAGTTTAGATGTACAATAAATTTTTAAGCTGTGTGGAGAAAAATAATATTATAATATAGCAATATTATAACATCAAGTCCAAGCTTTAAAAGTATGATCAAATTATACATTGTATATATTTTATATTTTCAAATAAAAAATCTGCATTCTTGTGGAGATTAGACTGAAATTTTCTTATGAAGGAAGGATTTGTAATATACAACATGTTTATGTAAGGAAAAATCACATTGTGCTCTCACAAATCTGTATAATTATTATGCTAACAAATATAATTAAAAGAGGGACCAGCACCTGGCATAAAGGGTATGATGCTGGACTCCCATGTAGTCGACCGTGGTTCAAGCCCCGGACCCAGGGGCTTAAACTCACGCTGGGTGCATGTGTGTGCGTTCCCAAGATCCCGAGAGGAGAATGGAGGAGAAAGGGATTGTGGCATGGCCATCCCCCCAGGGGATGTGATTTCTCGCTTTCTGTCTCTCTGTCTCTCTCTGTCTTTCTGGTGAGTGCATGTGCCCTATAGCAAAAACCTCTCAAAAAAAAAAAAAAAAAGAAAGACAGAAAGAACGAAAAAAA
>NW_006204286.1:279048-285720 GCF_000334495.1 Tupaia belangeri chinensis
AGCAAAAACCTCTCAAAAAAAAAAAAAAAAAGAAAGAAAGAAAGAAAGAAAAATAAATAAATAAAGGAAAAAATTAAAAGTAGTAAATAAAAGCAAAAATAAATGAAAGAAAAGATTTGGCTAGAAAAACAGATGAATAAAACGTGAATTTCAAATGCAATTTGACTATTTTCAAGAAATCATTTATTTACTTTTAACTTAAAATACTGCTCTCTCTCTCCTTTACTTACTCCCCCAGAACTGTATGCCACCTTTCTAAAAATTGATGTAAAATAAGTTTATTACTATTCATACAGTATACCATATTACTGGTTAACTGAACATCAAAATAACATACACAGAATTACTCTTCCTGGTACATAGTCACAGAGTTTCTCTAGTTTTTTAACTGTATCTGTCCCTAATACCAAGTCACTGGAACTCTTTTTTCTAAAGAATGTACTTTTTTACTTTACCACTTTTTTGTGTGTGTTGTAATTAACCCTGATTTCACAAATATTCCCCTAGTAGATTGTGGGCTCCATGTCAACAGGAATCTGCATCTTATTTTTTTTATTTTATATTTTTAGTTAAAATGTATTGAGTGGGAACCAGCAGATGGTATAGTTGTTATGTCATTGGACTCCCACACAGTTGAATGCAGTTTGAGTCCCGGACCTGGTGGCTTGAAAGTCAGGCTGGTGCATGTGCGTAGATAACCAATATCCTGGGAGGAGGATGGAGAAGAAGGGATTGCAGTGTAGCCATTCCTCCTGGAGGATGATTTCTCATTTTCCCTCTCAATGTCTCTGTATCTTCCTTTTTCTTTCTCCAGGAGCACATGAGCCCTAAGGCAAAAATCTCTACAAAAAACAAACAAAAAAAACTGTATTGAGTGTCTAGATTCAGTCCTAAACACTTTCACAGTTATCATCTCACATTTTAGCTTCATGAAAATTTTATCCAGTTGGTATTATCAAGACCCCTATTTTGCAGATAAGGAAATTGAAACTTGAAGAAGTGAAGACTGATTTGAAACCTTCACATCTGACCCTGGTGCCTAAATTTTTATCCATAGTCCCTTTCTCATGCAGTGAAGCCTCCCTTAATTGTTTATGTATCACTTGAGAGACAAGAATGAGTTGACTGAAAGGATGCTATTAGAGCAACATTCAAATAAGAGCCACTTGAGGATACAGCAGGGGTCTTGTGTAGTCAGAAAAGATCTCCCCATTCAAGTTATATTGAACCATCTTCATTCACTTGGAAATAGCTGCAGGTAGAGGAAACAAGAAGTATAAGTAACTTAGGTAAGTCCTGTGGTCTAATAGTTAAGAGAGTTGGATACAACATAGCCGAGAGCTGTTTGAATCTTGGTGGCTTGAAAAATATGCAGGGATTGTGTGCATGCATGCCCCAAATCCCAACAGAACAGAGAAATGTAGGAGATGGGATTGTGGCATGACCATAGGCTATTGGGAGGTACTTTCTGCCTCTCCCTTTTTCTGTCTCTCTCTGGTGAGTGCAGTGTGCCTTCTGGCAATTAAAAAAGAAATTTAAGTAACTTGGTTGGACAGACCAAAGCCTTAGGATTAAAATGCCTCAAGATGCCAACAGAAACTGCAGGCATAACTAAGTTGACAGTTTTCCCCCTGGGTCCTGAATGTAGGAGGTAATAAGGACATTTTTACCATGACCACCTAATTTGGGACATACAAGTGGATAGATTGTTTTAAAAAGGGTTGCTAAGTAACAGTTCTCTAGCGTTAGTTTTATTTAAAAAATTATATTTTATAATGTATTTTAACTGGTAATGTGCTTTATCATGCATTAGCTCATTTAACTTAATTGAATGAATAAATGAGAATATTTTATAATTAGAACAAATATTTTATATTTAAATTAGCGCTTTTAACATGCTTGAATGTTTTGTGCTCTTAATTGGTATAATTAAGATTGCAAAGGGGAAATTTTCTCTGTTAATTTTCCTAGTATATTTTTTCTCTTATAAGTAAGTAAAGACCAATGTAAAATGAGGTAGCTTCTATATTTTGGGAATTTGAGGTTCCCTATTTATTTTTCTTGTCTTAATTTTTTCAAATGTTTGATGCTTTGATTTAGCTTAATTTTCTGGATAAAAAGAATATTCTATTATTCTACTTTATTTTTTATGTTAAGATTAATAAAACATCTTTTAAATGAAAACATCTCTGCTTTAGAAATCTTGAGCTTCATAGTAAGTGAAGAGATTATTGTCTTGTTTTTTAAAAATTGACATTTTCACTTTTTTCACGATAAAATATCATTTGAGGGAATACAGTATTCTTCTTTGATTATAAATCTACTCTTCACAATTTACAATTTTATTTTCAATTTTAATTTTAATTCTAGTTTCACAATTTACAATTTTAAATTTGTTTTCTTTATTTTTTTTTTGGTTTATTATGAAATCCCAGGATACTAACAGATGAAAAGAAAATAAAAGGTGGTTTCTACTCATTTCAACTTGATTCACATAGATGAGCAACCATGACAGTGCTGGACAGACTGTTTAGGGTTAACTTTGAGCTCCAATAGCTGTGAGCTTTGTAACTTTGGACAATCACCTCATTCTTCCCTTGCCACAATTTCTTCATTTGTAATAACAAGCTGACAATTTTGTTAGTGAAGCTCATAAAGGTGATGAAGAATTAGCCAAGTTAATGCATATAAAGTACATAGAATGATGTTGGCACATTGTGAACACTTGGTAAATATAAGCTGTTACCATTTTACTCCTGTGAACATAGGTACATTGTGGTAGGGGCTATATAATGGGTCAAATTCAACTAAATAATAGTAAATATGGAAACAATAAGAATCAAAGGGCAGGTGGCAGAATCAAAGGGCAGGTGGCTCCTAACTGTTTTAAAGTTCTTTTCACCTCATCTTTTCTTGGGGATCAAATCTTTGGTTATTAACTTAAAATTAATTACTTAAAGCAAAGCCTTTGTACCAGTTGATGAAAAGATAAACTCCAATTTGCAGTTTAATTTTCTTGTTTACGTTTTTAGTTTAAGAAAAAGATTTTATTACAGACTGATTGTTCCTGTCCAAAAGTATATTCATTTTCTAACTCTTGAAGAAACTCTCACTAGAAAGCACTTATTCCTGTAATTATATAATTGTATTAGAGGATTCTTTTGTGGCAAGATTCTTCTTAACTTCTCGTAATTACCACATGTACCTATTAATTATATAATCTTTTAGAAACAATTTTGATAGAAAACTGCCTTTTATATCTTTTACATAAAACACTCAATGCACAAACATATTCATCGTTAAACAGATTCATAGTTAGACAGACCTTCGCAAGTCTGTTTATTCTCTGGACCTCAGTTTTCCCATTTGTAAAATAAGATTTGTACTATACTAGACTCTAATGATTTGTGTATCTTTTAAACTTTTAAAATTTAATCACCCATTAACTAATACATGACTACTGCATGGAAGGCACTGTTCTGTCTGCTTTGGATATATTTTTTTCAATATTTTCTATTGACATTTTATTTAAAACTGGGAATCAACATTCTTCAGCAATCCTCAGTTTAAAAATGATTGAAACCATTTTTATCAAAATATTCTCTGACTAGGACTTCAAGTATTATATTGAAGAAAAATGGTAAAAGTGTATATCCTTGTCATTTCAGATTTTAGACCAAAAAAACAGTACACATTGTATACACGTATTAAAATATCATATAGTACCCTATAAATGTTTACAATTATTATATGTCAGTTAAAAACTGTTTAAACTGTTGCCAGCAGGTGGTGTAATGATTGAGGCACTGGACTAATACATGGTCAACTGCAGTTCAAGTCCCAGACATGGAAGCTTGAAGCTCATGCTGGGCAAATGTGCATGTGTGCCCTAAATCACAAGAGGAGAATGAGGAGAAGGGATTGTGGCATGGCCATCTCCCCTGAGGAGGGGGGGCTGATTTCTCACCTTTTCTCTCTCATTCTGTCTGTCTGTGTCTCAGGTGAGTGCACATGCCATATAGCAAATAAAACTCTAAAAAAAGTGAAAAGGAAAAAGTTTTTCTTCACCAGATTAAAAAATATTTTTTGATATTTAATAAAGAACACTATTAATTGCCTCTTCCCAACAGGCATTCAACACAAGTTCATATTGAAAGAGAATTTTTTTCTCAAGTCCGTTTAGACCAGATTATTTTCAGTGGAATCAACTTATTACTTTTTGGAATATATTCTAGAGAAGGTAATTCATTATTTTCAACTTGGGTTTTTATGCTGTTTTGAAGAACCGAATCTTGTTTGTTTGTTTGTTTTCTATCATTTACCAATTATTGCCAAACACAGTAGTTTTTGTTCTCACAGACACTTCCACCACCAAGTTCTAAATGTACTTAATGGCACCTTCAAATCAGATAGCTGAATGATTAATCTGAAGGCATTGTTTTCCTGTTGCTTCATCAGTTAACTACCTCTGCAGGGTTTATCCCTCCAAACCCTCTCCAAATATAATGTCTATCTTTGAGAAAGATGGAATAAAAGGAAAGAAAATAGAAGGATAAGAGAAGAAGGAGAAAGAGATAATTTTACCATAGAAATCTGTGTTTTAATAAACATATGTAGGAACAGGATGTCGACACAGCAGTAAAACACAATACTCTGCAAGGAAGACACCACATGGAGGGTTGTTCGTCTCCCTGAGTATTCCAGGCATACACTTGCCCATCAACTAGGCTAGCTGAAGCTGGGAATAGAGCATGGCATCAAGACCATATCAGGGGCAGCAGGAGGCGGGAGTAATATACCTCTCTCTCTCTCATAAAATAAACAAATATACCTTTTAAAACAGGTACGTATGAGTATGTGTGTACTAATAGGGCATAAATCTGAAGTGACACCAACCTTTTTCTAGTGGTTGTTGGAAGGAGTTAGAGATGATATTTAGTTATAAAACTAGGAATAGGTTTCCCTTCACCATCAATTCCCTCATATCCAGAATATTGAAGGGTTTAAATAAGCTAAAATTGTGTGAAAATTTTACATAGAACTATATTGGAGTACCCTATTTAATATAACTTGAATAAAAAAATGTACCTTACACTATCTTTTGCCTTAGTCTCCATTCTTTTGAATAAAGCAATTTACATTACACTATCTTTTGCCTTAGTCTCCATTCTTAGCACTTCTGAGGCTTTAACAAGATATATTAGTAAATAAGTTCTATTAATTTGATATTTCAAGAGTAATTAGAATAATTCACATATTAAAAAATGGTAATGGAATGATCACAGCCTGTCAGATCTAGAAAGGACCGCGGAAATCATCAGTTCAATTTCGCAATTTACATTACACTATCTTTTGCCTTAGTCTCCATTCTTAGCACTTCTGAGGCTTTAACAAGATATATTAGTAAATAAGTTCTATTAATTTGATATTTCAAGAGTAATTAGAATAATTCACATATTAAAAAATGGTAATGGAATGATCACAGCCTGTCAGATCTAGAAAGGACCGCGGAAATCATCAGTTCAATTTCCGTCATTTTATAGCTGAACAGAGATCAACATAAGTGGGTTGCCATGTTCACCCAACTGATTATTGGCAATATGAGGACTTGACATCAACTTTCTTGGCTTCTCACTAGTGTACTTTCTATCATAATTTGTTGCCTCATAGTTAATTTTGAGTTTTGATATATATCCTAAAATCTGTTTTCCAAGATTTTTTGCAACTCCCTTTCTATGGTCATCTTTATGCAAAACTCACAGAGTCATTTGACCTTTGACTTCCAGTTGCTCACTGTGTCAATGGACTTTTCAAATTGTGTGTTTGTGCATGCATGTAAGTGCATGTTTGTATATGTGTGTGATGTTATTTTCTAGACAGACACTTGCTGTGTTACAGTCCTCCTGCTTCAGCCTTCTAAGTAGGTGGAACTATAGGTGCATGCCACCATGCCCAGCCTTTAAGTTGGTTTCCAATTTAAACCTGGGTCTCCCAGGTGCCTCAGCCTGTCAAGAAGCACCATCCCAATGCATGCTACCATGGGCCGATCACTTTTCACATTTTAAATTAGATTAATGTTGGATGAGTTGAGTGCCTAGGTGAAGGTCTGTGTGTCTATGGTAGAAAACTTTACTATAATTTGTGGAAGGCCAATCTCATGGCCTATTGGTTGAATAAGCTGGATTCCACATGGACATTAGTACAACTCAAATCCCAATCCCAGCAACTTGAAAAACATGCTAGGTGGTGTGCATGCAAACTCAAACTCCTGACATGATGGAGAAATGGAAGAGAAGGGATTATCGTGTAACTGCCCCATTTGGGGGGTGCTTTCTCCCTTTTTCTCTCTCTCTCTGCCTCTGGCAAGCACATGCACCTTTGGCAATTAAAAAATAATAATTTGTGCAGAAGCAGCAATATGATTTCTTGTTCCGTTTATTAAACACATCACCAGAGTTCATGTACAGAAAACAAGTACCTCGTCTGATTCATAGCTACGACAGATTCTAACTGAATTATTTCTAGTCTAATGACCTCTCCAAAAATTCACATCAAACTACAAGTGGTATTATTTTTCAACCTGCCACAGAATTTAGCAGTCTTCAAACTACCTGAGGAATATGAAGGCCAAATTAACTGCACACACCTATACTATATATACAAAATTAGGAA
>NW_006204286.1:285978-301274 GCF_000334495.1 Tupaia belangeri chinensis
TGTGTGTGTGTGTGTGTGTATAAAACATATATTTTTTTATCAGGGATAGTGTATGGAGCAACTTTTCATTTTCCAATAAAAACATCTATAGATACTCCAGCAAATACACCCTATAGAGTGACCCAGAGTTGAAGATTGAATGCATGTATGCCAGATGCTTTGTCTTACCTGCCCCTCTAAAGCCATTTTGTAGCTAAATGGCAGTAAAATGGCTGAAAATGGAAATCCTTAGGTGACCTAGACAAGTGAGATGAGTTATTGCGATGCTTTAAATTTGTTTGAAAGAGCATTAGACAATGGAATCAAGAAAATTAAAGATGATCTGATTAATAGCTGGTCTAATAAATCACCTCTGATTTAACCAGCTTTTCTCAGACTCTGGCTCCTGTGTATACTACATTATTAATCGGGTTGGGGGACACTGGGAAGGAAAATACATATTATGATTGCTGGTATCTTCTTGTGAAACTGCTCTTCCTCTGTATTCTGTATTTATAGACTTTTTTTTGTACTTGCATTTTTTTCATCTAAAATTAAAACAAAAAGCTACTACCTAATTAAGCTTTGCCACAAAAATAGAAAAGGAGGAAGGCATATGTGTTACAATTAAGCTTTGCCAAAAAAATAGAAAAGGAGGAAGGCATATGTGTTATTATAGAATATAACCATGTGAAGAAAAACAGAGAACAATGAAACTCAAACTTTAAAATAATTTCTATGAGCAGACTGGACAGTGGTGCCATAGTAAAATAAGATACTCTTTTAAACTGACCCACATAGAAAGGTGCCAGGTTTGTGTCCAGAGACCTCTCTTACTAGAATGGGCATATGTGTGCCCATGATCTGGGGCTGGTTTAGGCTGGGCATAGATCATAGCATCAAGACCCAGTTAGGGATATTAGGTGTGTGGTCTTTCTCTTTGAAAAATAAATAAGCTTTTTTTTTTTCTGCTAGAGGGAATGTGTACTTGCCAGAGAGAGAGAGAGAGAGAGAAACAAACAGGGAGGGAGAGAGAGAAAGAGGGAAAAAGGATCCTCAGTGGAACTAGTCATGCTATAATCCCTTCCTCATTTTTCCATACTGTCAAGATTTGGGGCCTGTGTACACATGTTCCTAGTGTGTTTTTCAAACCAGTTTGGCTGGGATTTGAACCATGTTTGGCTATTTAGGATAGAGTTCCTTTCATCACTAAGCCACAATGCTGACCCAGAAATAAATGAACTTAAAGAAAATGATTTTTGCTAGTTCATTTTCTACATTGTCTGCATGCTTCATTTGAAACACCCAACTCACTTCATTTCTCCTGGCTTCACATCTAATCATAGATGTTACTTCCCTTAAATGGTCTTTCTTGACTGGATAAAGGTCTTTTCTTTCACACTTTAATAGTGACACATGCTTAAAACTATCATAACATTTATCACACTGCATTGTTACCGTGAGTTTTTCTCTGTTCCCAAAATCTAGAACAGGGACTCACACAGATATGGAGCACACAATATTTTGGCTGCATACATGAATAAATGAAATGTGATTGGACATAAGAGAAGGATTATTTTGGAAAAATAATTATTATCCTTTTCCCCAGTAAAAATCTCAATGGATAATCATTTCAGTAATGAGTTCTACTTCATGTGCATTTGCAAAACCATTTATTGAGCACAAACTTGGAAATGCTAGCAATTTTTCAAATCATCATATCTGCTACTGTGTAGCCATCCTGTACTCACCAAGCCTTGTAGAATTAACGCAAACTTGTTGGATTGAAGGATTTGCATTTCACAATTGACTGTTTAGTTTAACTATAATGAATTTGGATTTCTTTTTGTGGAGATTAAAGGTAACACCTTAGGCCAGAAGGTGGAATGAGTGATGGTTAAAGTCACTGGACTCCCACATGGCTGACAGTGGTTTCAAGTCCAGGATCTGGTGGCTTGCTTTTTTGCTTTCTCTCTCTCTCTCTCTCTCTCTCTCTCTCTTACTTGCTCTCACTCTCTCTCACCCTCTGTCCCTTTATGGTCACATTTAAATAAATAAATAAATTTAAATAAAATAATTTTTTTTAAAAAAATTGTAACAGCTTAGTCTACCATTAAAATAAATTATTCTGCTTAATGGTAAAACCATTTGGCTCTGTGAGACATAAAAAGCATTTCATTTCTTACAGGCCAGCATACTTGAAAAAGTCAAACTGATGATAAAGATGGGATGTAATTCTAAGTTTTCCTACTTATTAATCAATCAATTACATTTCTTTTCTAATTATCATCAATGTTGACAA
This sequence comes from Tupaia belangeri chinensis, assembly GCF_000334495.1. Classification (NCBI taxonomy): domain Eukaryota; kingdom Metazoa; phylum Chordata; class Mammalia; order Scandentia; family Tupaiidae; genus Tupaia; species Tupaia belangeri. The sequence continues at coordinate 288,260 of NW_006204286.1, forward strand.
GGTGGATTTTGAGGAGGTTTTAAAAAAAGATTTTAATGACACATGTATGTACTAGAGACTATAGCATGCTGTGATTTGCCAATCTGAGCAATGCAAGTGTGTTCAAATTTAAAACTGGTTTAGTCGGGTGTGTCTGACATTCACAAAAACTTCATTTAATACACACACTGAGCAATGAAATTAAGATTTTTAGTCCAAATATTCTTTGGTGAGACTGGACAGTGAATTAGGTTTTAGTATCTTATGAAAAATAAAAACCTTATTATTTTACCCATAATAATTTTAACACCACTCAACTACAGAAGTTAATATAGATTTTGAAGAAGAAAAGTGTGGATGTGACTTCTTATGAAATATCTCATGACTTATAAAAATTCAACCTTACTATTTCGCTTACCACTAAAAAAATATATAAAATTTTATAGAATTCATGACTTTCTACCTACAATATTGCTAAATCAGGGCACCAGGAGAAAAATTGGTCAGGGAATTATAAATCAAATAGTCAAACTAAGATATTATATTTTAACATCTGAACCCAATGGCACAGACTCAAAATTCTGGTTTAGTAAATACTGCATGACATATCACAGAGATAAAACAACATAATGAGTCTAAATGATCAAACTTTTGATATATTATATACTGGTATGGTCTATAATTCTGTAAGCTTTAATTAGAGGTATTAAATTGTTATAAGGAAATGTTCATCCTTTCAGAGAATTTAGATGTCTTCATCAAAGGCATTAAAACAATGATTTTAATAACCTTGGAATTTGTATTTAATTTTGGGTTTTTATGCATAGAGAATATGTGGAGGAAACCCAAAGAAGAATGCTTACACACATACATACAAATGTAAAATATATACTGAAAAAGAACTACAGTTTTTTAAAATTTGATTATTCTTAACATAATAAATATGTAGATTGACATATAGAATTTCATCTTGATATTTCTAATAAGCCAAACATAGAAAATGCAATACTGTAGTCTTTGTAGTCTTTTTTATTCAATTCCAAGCAAGGCTGTGTTTCTCCTTGAAAATGGCAATGTTGTGAAAAACCAGTCTGACGTGTTTATATGTGTGGAATTCCCTTTTTTTTTGGCGGGGGGAATAACATTCCTAGAGTCAGGTTAGAGTTCCTGGTAGCTATTTTGTTGACTGATTCTGCTCCTCTAGTTGGAATCTTTCTAGTTTGATCCTACATAGAAGGGAATAATTTGGTCTTAAGAAATGTATTTGTCTATGTAAATAGAAAACCCTCAGGAATCACGATGGCTTCATGGAAATGCTATAATACTTTCTATTTCTCTCAGTTGTCTACTCATATCAAGCACCACTTAAAAGTGGTTGACTAAAGCTCCATATATTTCATTATTACAAGTAAATATTTCCTAAAATCAAGTTTTAATTTGAAAAAAAAAATGCAATCAGGAAGCTTCCAAACAAATGTCCTTATTTATTTTCTGGGATGTCAAATAAAATGATTTTTGTTTGTTGTTTTAATATATTTTATTTTATTTTTATACGTTCAATCACTATACATCTCTTAGCTTGTAAAATGAATTTTTCAACATGAATACATTTAATTTTGAATAAATGAATAAATGGATAGGTGACTAAGTAGAATGTGAAAAATAGATCAGTCTCCTGAAGTAAGATGTGAGTCAGGAACAACTGGAAGATTGGTGTTAGAAGGTTCTGTCACATTCTCATTTTAAGTATTAAAAGTACAGTATCAAGATCAAGAGGGCACTGAGAAGTGCATAAAATTAGCATGAAATCCTGCTTTTTAAAAGTCCACATACCTGAATACCAAGTGCTATTTCAAGCACTGGAAGAAAGGGACCCATTCTTTATGTATGATGCTATAAAATACCATGTAGATATTGCATAGCACAATAAAAGTAATTATCAGTAATAACAACAACGTAATGGCAGAACCAACTCCACCTTAGCCGAAACCAACCCTAACCAGTCAGGGAGGTTCACAAGAATCATCTTTGTTACAAAAGGTTTAGTGCAGTGTTATTTTTACTGCTACATAATTTCTTCTATGATTAGGGGAACTCCCAGTTCCTCTCAATTTTCACCCTAGTAATAGCCAATTGCAATTCAACTTCAAATTCCCTTCTCTTTGTTAATCCTATATAATAGGACACATTTTAGGCAACAGGATAAAGGGATATGAATATTATTGCTGATTAAAACAAAATAAAGGCTTAAAAACTTGACATAAAACATCAAATTCAAACATTGTAAAATATGTTTATATAGTAAGATATCAGTTCTATACCAGACTCAGAGAAGAGTGAAACCTTTATATGCCACATAAATGCAATCAATCTCATACCACAACATGTGTCCAAAACCATAGATGTTGCAAAACCTCCATCAGTTTGTGCAGTACTAGGAAATCCTAAAAAGATTCTGGGAGTAAGAAAAATATATATATCTAGAGGATAGATGAACACATTTTTGAAAAATTTTATTTGGGTACACAATTTAGACTTACTCATTTGTTTATGTGTTTCAAATACACAACTTTAGACTAAGCCATCCAAATTGAAACCAATAGCCATATCCAGAAAACACAAGTTTTCTGCTGTGATGTACATTGCTGAACAGTCATATTACCCTATCCATCCATCATTACAGAGACATAATTGCTTTAGTGAGTAGTCAGTTCCATATTTTCTGAGATTACTCTTTGGAATAACATAGCGTTGAGAGTCCAGATACTCACTGAATGAAAAAAAAAAAAAAAGATCTTGAAGTTCTTTAGAATTATTCTTAAAAAAATACTTAAGACTCTATTCCAAAATAAATTTCTGTTTATTTTAGTATAAAAATGACATTTCCTCAAATCTTTAGATAAATCAAACAATGTGTGAAAATGCAGCATTTTCATCCTATAGCTGAAGTAGCCTGGGTGAAATCCCACAATCCCTGGCTTGATGAACACGTGCTAATCTATAGTTTTGATTCTATAGTGCTCTAAATGTCTTAAGTTTGGGAAGATGATGGTAAAATGGTAGATCTGGGAAGGAAAAGGTTTATTCATTCAAATAAATAATGTTGGTGTTTAATGATAAAAACACTGATCTTCTGGCCAAATTTTTAAATGTTTCTTCTTTATTTACAATGTATAGAGACACATCCATTGCAATGCATGCAATCTAATCTTGCTGATATGACTTGGGGAACCCAAACCTATAGTTTTGCTTTCATTCTCTACTTTTTTTTTTCTTAATCAAAATATTTATTGAACACTTACGGTATAAACAGCACTCTGGTGAATCATGTAATTATCTGGCTTCACTTAGATTACATTCTAGTAGGAGAGATAAAACTAGTTCAAACATGGGCCAGCAGGTGGCATAGTGGTTAAGGGCACTGTACTCCCACATGCCAACCATGGTTCGAGTCCTGGACCTGGGGGCTTGCTTTCTCAATTTCCCTCTCTCTGTCTCTCTCTCTCCACCCTGCTTTTCTGAGCAAATTAAAAATAAATGAATAAATAAATAAAATAAAGTAAGTAAAATAATTTAAAAACACTTGTTCAAACATAATTACACTCAGGACCAGCAGTGGGCCTAATGGCTATGTTGCTGGACTTCCATGTAGTTGTCCACAGTTTGAGTCCCGGAGCCGGTGGCTTAAACTCATGCTGGGCATGTGTGCGTGCGTACCCAAGTCCCGAGAGGACAATGGAGGAGAAGGGATTGTGGTGTGGCCATCCCTCCTGGGAACGGTGATTTCTCACTTTCTGTCTCTCTGTCTCTCTCTCTGTCTTTCTCTAGCACACGTGCCCTGTAGCAAAATCCTCTCAAAAAAAAATTGCACTATAGAATAAGATAATAGCCCTAAAAAGATACTAACAAAGACCAGAAAGTGAGCTGTGACTTTTGTTTAAATATTATAAGACAGACTTTATGAATGTTTGATCTAGGTCTTAAATGGTGAGTAGGATTTCAACAGGATGTGAGGAAAGAACAAGACTTTCCTGAGAGAGGGAATGACATAAACAAAGTTACAAAAATAGAAAATTACCAGGAATGAACCAGGAAAAGGTAAATGGACCAGTTTGACTGTATTGAAAAGCACTGAGGATGTGTATGAATGTATGATGTAAGTTTGGAAAGGATGCTGGATCTTTGTATTGGTAATTTATTGCTGAGGACTGTCTGGCATACATACCCTCTTTGAAAATTGTAGAGAGAAATTGTCCCCTAACATGGTTAGTATTGATAGATGTATAAATCAAAGTACTCAGCTTTCCCTGCTAAGGAGTGGACATGTGGTCCAAGCTGGGTCCATTCGGTGCAATTCTGGATATTGTATTTTGAGCAGAAAAGAACAATGAAATAAAAATAGTTCCCAAATCATTCATTTTCCCATTCTATGTGGACTCCTAGATATTTCCTAGTTCATGTTCTTTCCAAATTTGGCTTTCTTTAACTGGTCCTTCCACTCTGAGAGCTACCCTGTGTTCTTCCAATAAATATTTTGATTTTTTTTTTCATTTAATGAGTCAGTTTTGTTGCTTACACCAAATAATCCAATAATACTTTGAAGACAAACCAGTTTCATATTGCTAAAATCTTGAAAATGATAAGGACGGGGGAAATCTAATAAAGTTGATATATTATAGAAATGCTGTGTTGAAAGGATTGGAAGACAGAGAGACTAGAGGTTTACATGAGGGGGATCAGTTAGGAAGCTGTTGTAGTAATTTTAGAATACGGAACTGAAGATATAGGTTAAGTGATGGCATGGTAGAGAGAAGTAAGAGATATGTACAAGATACATTAATAATAAGAATTATTAAGTGTTGGAAACTAATTTGACATTGGCTTTGAAGGAGATGGAAAAGTCAAAGATCATTCTGAGATATTAAAATTACAGGACAGAAGATGATAAATGAGACGTCCATGTGAGAGACTGAGGAGGATGAGAATCAGGATGCTGCAATAGCCTGTGTGCCAAAGGAGGAGAGATATACTACTTGTAGGGAGTGATCAACACTGTCAGAGCCTGAGAAACAAAAAGTTATAGAAATAAGGAAAGAAAAGAAATCTTTTAATTTAGCTAATATCTTCAAAGAACAGTTCTCATTATTGACTGGGGGGGAAATGACACTTGATATAAGCATTGTTTGTGGTCTGTAGAGCAGTGGCTCTTAACCATTTTTTGTTCCACTGACTTCTTTGGCAGTCTAGTGAAGCATACAGACACCTTTTGAGAGTAATGTGTTTAAATACATAAAATAAAACATGTAGGCTTTAAAAAATATGTAGCGATACAGTTATGAAAGTGTTTTTAAACTTGATGGCATAGTAAAATATTTCTAATTTATTAATGCACTAAATAATGAGACAATGCATTTAAAATATGAACAGTTAAAATGGGCCAATAGCTTATACAGAAAGTCAACAAAGATCACTGGACTTAAACTATGCTCCAAACCAAATGGACTTAAGAGACATATACACTATTCCACAGTTTAGAATATACATATTTCTCAATTGCACAGAAAATGCTCGGCAGCATAAAGATGGTAAATGACAAAACAAGTCAACATATTTAAAAAGATTGATATGATAGCAAGTTAGTTATCTTTTCTGAACACAATGACATAAATGCAGGAATTAATAATAGGAAAAATGTCAGAAAATTCATAATACATAGAATTTAAATGACATGCTCCCAAACAACCAATAGGTCAACAAAGTAATTAGATGGCAATTTTTTTAATTTATTGAGACAAAGGAAAAAAGAAACAACATATAAATCTTACGGGATACAGAAAAACCAGTTTAAAAATGAAATTTTTAGGGCCAGCAGATGGCATAGTGGTTACATTGCTTGACTCCCACATGGCAGACTGTGGTTTGAGTCCCAGATCTGGTGGCTTAAAACTCACACAGGGTGTGCAGGAGTGTCTAAGATCCTAGGAGGAGAGACACCCAAAGAGGGTATGTATGCCAGACTCCCACAAAGCCAACTGTGGTTTAAGTCCCATATGCCTCAACTTTAAAATTATTCCAGGTGCATATACATGCATATCCAAAATACTGAGGGGAGAAAGTAGGAGAAGGGATTGTGGCATGGCCATCCCCATTTGGGGGGGGAGGATGATGTCTCACTTTCTCTTTCTCTGTCTCTCTCCAGTGAACACACATACCATATGGCAAAAACAAAAAGGGATTGCAGTGTGGCCATACTCCCAAGGGGGAAATTGGTTTCTTACTTTTCCTCTCACTGTCTGTCTCTCTCTCTTTCTCTAGCAAGCACATGTGCCTTATGGCAGAGACCTCTAAAAAATGAAATTTTATAGTAGCCAATGACCATATTAAAGAAGTAAGATCCCAAATAAAGACCTAATATTTCCCCTCAAGGAACTGGGAAAAAAAAAAAAGAATAAACTAAGACCCACGTTAGTCAAAGGAAGAAAATAATAAAGATCAGAGCAGAAATAAATGAAATAAAAACTGTAAAAGCAAGAGAAAAGACTTTTAAAAACTAAAAATCGTTGGGCCCAGCAGGTGGCATAGTTGTAGTGCTGAATGGGATCCCACAGGGTCAACCCTGGTTTGAGTCCTGGACCCAGTGGCTTGAAACTCGCACTGTGTGCATGTGAATGCATGCTCAAAATCTTGAGAGGAGAATGGAGGAGAAGGTATCGAGGCATGGCCATCCCTCCTGGGAGGTGATTTCTCACTTTCTCTCCATCTCTCTCTGTGTTGCTGGTGAGTACGTGCACCCTATAGCAAAAATCTCTAAAAAAAGTAAGTAAACAAACAAACAAAAAACTACAACAACAAAAACAAAAACAAAAAAGCAAAAATTGTTTTTTTGAAAATATATTTTAAATTGACAAATCTTTAGCCCTTAAGCTAGTCTAGGGAAAAGAAGAAAGAATACTCAAAACAATAAAAAATTAAAGAAGAGACATTCTAATAGATACAATAAAATTTTTTAAAAAGACTATTATAAACAATTGCATGCTTAAAAATATATATACCTACAAGATTTGGATGAATTTCTTGATACTTACAATGTGCCAAGTTTGAACTATGAGAATATAGAAAATCTGAACACACCAATTAACAGAAAAGGAGATTTAATAAGTAGTTAAAACTCTCCCATCAAAGAAAAGCTCAATGCTGAATTCTATCAAACAATTAAAAATAATTAATATTAGTTTTTCTCAAGTTTATTAAAAAAGAATTGGAGAGGAAGGAATACTTCCAAACTCATTTTATAAGTCCAGCATTACTCTGATACCAACGCCAGGCAAGTACACTACAAGAAAAGAAAATTAGGGATCAGTAGGTGGCATGGTGGCTATGGTACTGGACTCCCACAAAGTCAACTGTGGTTTAAGTCCTATATGCCTCAACTTGAAAATTATGCCAGGTGCATATACATGCATATCCAAAATACTGAGGGGAGAACATAGGAGAAGGGATTGTGGCATGGCCATCCTAATTGGGGGGGGGGTGTGATGTCTCACTTTCTCTTTCTTTGTTGTCTCTCTCCAGTGAGCACACATACTACATGGCAAAAACAAAAACAAAAACAAAAAGTAAAAAAAAAAAAAGAAAGAAAAAACTATAGACCAATATTCTTGATGAACCTGAAGGAGAAAATCCTCAGCAAATTACTAGCAGACCAAATTCAACACCACATTAAATAAATCATTCACCATAATCAATTGGGATTTATCCCCAGGATGCAAGGATGGCTCAACATATGCAAATAAATTAATGTAATACATCACATTAACAGAATAAATAACAAAACCCATATGATCATTTAAATAGATGCAGAAAAAATATTTGACAGAATTAAACAGCCTTTTTCGATAAAACAAAACAAAACAACAACAAAAATATTTAACCAATTAGATATAGAAAGGAGGTACCACAAGACAATAAAGCCCATGTGTGACAGACCCACAGGCAACATCATACTGAATGGGGAAAAGTTGAAAGTTTTTCCTCTAAGATACAGAACAAGGCAAGTATATCCACCCTCTCTACTCTTATTCAACATAGTACTGGAAGTACTAGCTAGGGAAATGCAGCAAGATGAAGAAATTTAAAAAAGACATTCTGGTTTGGGTTGGTTTGGTTTCAAGAAGGAACAGAGACATTTACAGATTGCTGCCTGATCTAATCAGGTCCATTGCAAGGGATAATAGGCTTTATTCCACTGCTGGGGATGGATGAATGGGAGTATTCTTATTAGCTTCAGTATAAAAAGGTCAGATATGATGATTTAAAAGCTGTTTTCAATGTAATCAACTAGGAAAATGTACCCAAAGGATACATGGTTTGCAAAATCCAAAGGATTATGCTGATTATACCCTGACAATCCCAGCAAGTTTGTGTCCTTTCTTCTAAGAATGCATCAAATCTAGTATGTACAGAAAATTCTATAGGATCCTGAATAGTTTTCATTCAACTATTTATTAAAGAAACATTCATTTTTCTTCCTACTGCAAGTGTTAAGTTTTTGTACTGTCAATAAAATAATATGTCAGGCATCAAAAAAGTGATGAATAAATAAAGAAAATATGGTATATATGCACAATAGAATACTATTCAGCCATAAGAAGAAAAGCCTGCCATTGCGACAACATGACTGTGCTTGGATGACATTATATTAGTGAAATAAGCCAGACACAGAAAGACAAATACAAATACTACATAATTTCACTCAAGAATAGAATCTAAAAAAGTTGACTTCAGGGGACCAGCAGGTAGCATGCTGGTTAAGGGCGCTGGACTCCCACATGGCCGATCACAGTTTGAGTCTTAGACCTGGTGGCTTGCTTTCTCACTTTCAGACTCTCTCGCTCTCTCTCACTATTCCTCTCTGGTCAAATTAAAATAAATAAATAAATTAGTAAATTTAAATAAAATAATTCTTTGGGAAAAATTAACTTCATAAAAATAGAAATTAGAATGGTAGTTACTGGAGTATGGGGTTATTGGGGCTGGGAGATTGGGAGATGGTCAAAAGATAGAAAATTTCAGTTAGGACGAATAAGTTCAAGAGATCTAGTGTACACCATACTGAAAAGTTAACAATATATTCTTGAATGATAATGAGAGTGGATCTTCAGTTTTCTGAACACAAAATAACCATGGGAGGTAATGCATATGTTAAATAACTAGCTTTTAGTCATTCCTCAATATATACACACTTCAAAACATGTTGTACATGATAAATACATACAATTTTATCGGTTAATTCCTTAAAAGACTAAAAATAGGGCTAGCTACATGGCCTGATGTTTAAAGGACCCTACTGGAGGGTACAAAGGATGGTACTCTGTCTCTTTCTCTTTCTGCCTCTCTTGCTCAATTGAAGAAATAAATGAATAATCTTTTTTTTTGTAATAAATGAATAATCTTCAAAAAAATAAAAAGGAAAAGTTTCTGTTTGCTTGCTTTGAGGGCAAGGACACCAGAATACAAGTGTAGGTCAAGAGAAAGGAAGGGGTACAAAGGGTGAAATTGATGATGGCACACACAGAGATGGAACAACGGATGGAGTAAGGCTTCAGAGATGTTCACCAGAAATGGGATCAAGAGCATATGTAGGAAAAATCTGGAAAGGGAAGATGGTTTTCTGTGTATTTGAAAGAATGAAGTATTTATTTTCCTGCAGTTTCCTTTGCAGAGAAGTCTCTACTTAATGAGATGTTCTTTAACATCAGGTTTAGAAAGAATGTGTGCATAATTGATTATAGCATGATACTCTTTTTCCTAGGGGGGGAGAGCAGCAGTAATAACATTTTCTATGACAATACCTTTTTAAAATGTCTACTTCATCAGTATAAACAAAGACTAGACTTTCCTAATATCTATACTACAACAATATTCCTTTGCTACCCAGATACTCCTTACATTTAAAGGAAATTATTTTATCCTATAATTGTTCTTTCGTTATGATATCTTTGTTTCTTGCCTGTATCGATCTTGGCTTATAGGAGCATTCCTAGAACTCTAAATGTTATCTCTATAATTTTTCTATTAAGGGTGGGACTTTGATTATTCTCCTACATTAATTTTTACATTGTATACTACTGTAACATCTTAATCTATAACCATCTCATACATTCCCTACAGCAGATAGTTCATAATGGGAATAAGCCATCTTCAAAATGGATCAATGTCCTGGGAAAATGTGGTTTCACTTTGGCTTTTATTCATGAGCCTTCTCTAGAAAAATGCTATAGTTCCTCTGCTCAATAGCCAGAAAGAAACTGAATTTACATCATTAGGTGTTTGAGGAAAAGAATTAGAGTCCTCTGTCTTGCCATTTGTTCCATTTACCTATACTTGATCTCACTATACAACACAAAGAGTAGTTTATAGAATATTATTGTAGTGACATATTCACCATTTAGTAAAAATGAGGGCAATATTGATATTACCCTTACATTACCATTAAGAGGGGGGAATGTAGACTTTGTTTCCCTGAAACCTTTCTAAGAATTCCCCTAGTTATGACAATCCACTTTAAATTTGTTGAGCTGTAAACACTGCCTAATAAATAATAAGCTCTTAAAGGGCTGAAATAAATGCTTGGTTGGATTCATGTAAAGTGTTAAATTTTTTTTAGCGGACAAATCGCAGAGCACAGCAACCATGCATGATACCTAACACTTAAATATTTAAGTAGCTCACTTGACTCAGTAAAAGGATTCTTGTCTATTCTCTCAACATTTGTGATGAACCAACTGCTTCCCATTGTGTTTCAGGTCATCCAAACCCTTCGGGACCAGTATTATCATCAGCAACAAAGTTTACCGTATATGTATTTGTGCAGATTACTGTGTTAGGCAAAAATGGGTCTTCAGATCACAAATTAAGAATGGCCCTTGTCCTTAAGAAGTTTATAACCCACATAATCTGAAATGACACCAGCCTCAGCCAATTGACTTTGACCTCTCAGTACTCTCCCACATCCTAGAACATCTTAGAGTAGTCCTTCCTCCTACAGGCCAAAGCCAAGAATTCATCCAAATAGGAGGGTATTTCAACTGTTGATTTTGTAGTACTATTTTCTATCAAAGGCATCTGCCATTATTTCTTTGTTAGGTGTAAGGCTGACACATACTGGACCAACCTGGATTTTCTATTAAAACTTCTGTCCTGAGCATCTACCAGGTATCTGTCACAATTGTTACATTTTCCATTTGTTACTTTAGTTTCAAAATGAGAGGCCCTGCCTAGCATCAGCTTTAGTCCAATAAACAAAGTCTGTAGGACTTACTGACATATAGTTAAGAAAGGATGAGACATAATTTCGTAACTAAAGTGGTATCTAAATGGTGACTCCACTACATGGGAATGTCTGTCATAACTTGTCATCTCTACCTGTGCTTATTATATTCCTAAGTGTGCACACTAATCCTAAGGTCGAAGTCACATTTTGAAATTTATGTTTTTGTTTATCTTAGGCCCATTGAACTAGCTTAAATTGATGATCTACATTAAAATGGTCCTTCTGTAAATGCTCCACTTAGAACAAAAAGAAAATAATACATAATTATTTCTTCCTTCACTTATTAAATCCAGATCAACATCAGTCAGTTGCACTAAAGGATCATTGTATAGTTCTATTTAACATCATTTGCTTTGATTAAATTCAGTATTATATTCCAGAGACAGGACTGTGTGCTACGGTGCTGTCATAAGATTTTATAACACTGGTTGATTGCAAAGAATTCTCTCCACAGAGGACAGTTACTTATGTATAAATAGTTATTATCCAAGAAGATACCCTGTCTAAACTAAGCATGCCTACCTCTTCAGTCCTGAAAAGACAGAAGATTCACTTTCTAGATTTGACACATAAAATAAAACATACAATTTGTTGTGATAATTATTTTCTGATCTTGAACTATTGCTATTATAAACTCCAGATTAACTATTTAATACAGGATTGAGTATTCCTTATTCAAAATGCTTGAGACCAAAAGTAATTTGGTTTTCAACTGTTTCCAGATTTTTGAAATATTTGCATAAACATAATGAGATACCTTTGGGATGGAACTCAAGTTTAAACATGAAATTCATTTATGTTTCATGTATACCTATAGATAGAGCATAATGATAATGCTATACAACAGTTTTGTATCACAGCATTTTATCTGAAAGCCATTACTGAGGTCAGGTGTGGAATTTTCCACTTATGGCATCATGTTAGCATTCAAAAAGTTTTGGATTTTACAGTATTTCACATTTTCAGGTGAGACATCCTTGAACTGCACTCTAGATTTTATGCAGATTTCATTTATCCCATGACTTGTGTCCTTTCTCCTGTATCCTATTTGAGATCTTTGTTTAAAATAGGGAAATAAAAGTTAAGGATCAGGGGATTTTTTCCCACTAATAATACTCACAGATATCTATAAATAAGATAATACATATAAAGCACCTAGCAAAGAATGTAGCACATAGTAGGTAGCCCACAATTTTCATTTCCTCCCTTTAATGAGGGGCTTCATTGTAGAAGCAGGTATTATCTATATCCACAAATAAAAATAAGTAAGTTTATATATATATATAAATGAGTCTAAATGAAAATGTAGATTTTATTTTCCTACTTAATTTTCTCCTTCTTTTTCATTTTCATATAACAGTATGATAACATTGAATGTGGATGTACTTCTTGAGTGACATTCCTATTAAAACGATGGCATGACATTTAACTATTTTTCCCCACTTAAAAATGCACAGAGCATCCATTTCTTCCTTCATATCCTGGAAGGACTTCCTAATTTCCTGCAGTTCGTTGTCCCTTTTCTGTTCCAGTTCACAGAATTTGGCCACCATGAATGTTTGAAACTCTTTGTCTGTCATTTTGGTAACGTCCTCCATATTTACGAGATATGGATTGGAAGAGTTAACATAATCAAAATGGCAATTCTACCCAAATTAATCTACCTATTTAATGCAATGTCAATCAAAGTACCAGACACATTCT
>NW_006204286.1:302046-313087 GCF_000334495.1 Tupaia belangeri chinensis
CCATAAAAACCAACAGAACCCTGGCTTTTGACAGAAAGTGGAAGAATATGGAAGATGTACTGCTGAGAGAGGCAAGCCAGGCTATGAAGGAAAGACATTGTATGTCCCCACTTAACGTATACCGTATGTCTGCATACTATGACTGAAACTGATTGACTAATGGTTGAACAAACACAAGAGATGGGTGTGAATGTCAGACGAGGTGTATGTGGAGGAGTGGGGCCTAACGAAGGACATTTGGAGAAGGGATTCAGAAGTAGTGCATTGATGGGATGGGGAGGTGTGGTGTTATCTCTTAAAGATATTTTTATCAACGGGTCTGGGGAGAAATGTGCACATATCGAAATGGTCTCATTGTAAGTCAAACAATATGATTGAAAGTATATACAATAAACAAATAATAAATAATGTGAAAAAAATGCACAGAGCTAGGAATGTAAATTCCTCCTGCTATTGTTTTTAACATTTTAAGTAAATGATTACATACTGAGGTCAGGAAATTTTCATAATTCTTACCACCTAACAGAAGCATTATATTGGGGACCAGCAGTTGGCATAATGGCTATGATGCTGGACTCCCATATAGCCGACCACGGTTTGAGTCCCAGACCCAGGTGCATGTGCGTGCGTGCCTAAAATCCCAAGAGGAGAATGGAGGAAAAGAGGTTGCTATTCCCCATGAGGTGGGGGGGGGGGATTTCTTGCTTTCTGTCTCTCTGTCTCTCTCTGTCTTTCTGGCGAGCCCATGTGCTCTCAAAAACCTCTCCAAAAAAAAAAGAAAAGAAACATAGTATCTGAACTGAACTCCATAGGATGGCAATTACATAAAATCTTATTCCTTCTGAATTATATTTTCAATGTGGACAGATTTAAGCAAATCAGACTTTACCATCTTAAACACAATAGTCTGTTTTATAAATTTAAAAAATTAAAATCTTCAATTCTGATAAATTTTCATGTAAAACATTAGATAATTTCTAGTAATAAGAGGCATTGTATACATAATTCATTCAGCTCGAGATTATGATTTTGAGCAATTTCAATAATTCATCTGGGGAACAAGCAGTTAGCATAATGGCTATGTCGCTGGGCTCCCACATAGTTGACCGTGGGTTGCGTCCTGGACCCGGTGGCTTAAAACTCACGCCGGGCATGTGTGCATGTGTGCCCAAGATCCCGAGAGGAGAATGGAGGAGAAGGGATTGCGGCGTGACCATCCCCTCTGGGAGTGATTTCTCGCTTTCTGTCTCTCTGTCTGTCTAGCAAGCGCACGCGCCCTATAGTGAAAATCTCAGAAAAAAAAAAAATCATCTGGAACGAGGAATTTCAAATAAAGTAGTTAGAAGAGCAAAATATCAAAAAGCAAAGCAAAACAAACAAAAAAATAAGCAAGCAAAGAAAAAAAAAATCCAACCTTGTGTTGTAATTTAATCATGATGGAGATTTCTATAATGAACTGAAGTAAATAACATGCAACAACTTTAAAATACATGATGCTTTCTATGTAGACTGTGTGTATTACCTGCAAAACTGTATGAGAGTAGAGTATTTGCACATTTTGCAAATAATTCAAAATGCTTCAAAAGAAAAGATGGTGTTCTTCCTAGTTTTCTGAACCTGAGTGGTTCAACTGTCCAGGAGAGAAACAGTCTGAGACTTCAGTGCACAGTGACAAATTATGTTCTTGTGGCTCCCCTTCTTACGTGAAAAAAGCTTTACTGCTTCCCCACACACACACAAAATAAGGTGGCCTACAGAATGTGGATTCCTTCGACTGTTTATACTTGTTTGATTAAAAGCATTGACTTGATAGGACCAGATGTTAGCGTAATGGCTATGTTGCTAGACTCTCATGTAGTCGACCGCGGTTCACGTCCCGGACCCGGTGGCTTGAAATTCATTGCGGAAATTCATGCCGGGTGCGTGTGTGTGCATGCCCAAGATCCCGAGAGGAGAATGGAGGAGAAGGGATTGCGGCGTGGCCGTCTCCTCTGGGGGGTGATTTATCGTTTTCTGTCTCTCTGTCTCTCTCTGTCTGTCTGACTAGCGCACATACCCTAGAGCAAAAATCTCTCCAAAAAAAGAAAAAAAAAAAGCATTGACTTGAGTGAAATGACTATTTTAATAGAAGACTCATTAGTTAACTTTAATAAACTTATATGAATGTATTCTTTCACTTTTTCTATGCAGAATAAGTATAGATTTGTGGACAGGCAAGAATCGACTTATATTTGGGCAGGATTTTGACAGACTATAGTCTTTTTAAAGGCATATATATTTAAAACTTTGGGTTGTAAAGACTTCACTAGATTGTTTTGACAGGATTCACATTACTGTTTCTGTGGAGGCAGATTATTTTAGCTCTTTCTAGGGGGAAGAAGAACAGTTTAACCTTTAAATAGTGACAAACACTGGAATAAAATAATGAGCCTGTAGTGTCTCCCCACCCATTCTCCCAACCTGGGTCAGCTCTGACTCCTAGAACCATACATGTATAATTTTAGAAATGCTTTGTAAAATTCATTTTCCAAGAATTAAATTAAAAATGAAATGAGGAGAATGAGATTAACTGTAATTTATGACCCTTCTATAAAATATATCAGCGAAACATGTTTTCAGAAGCAAAATCACTGAATGGTAACTTCCCTTCTATTGTATTATCATATAAACTAAATGCCACCTAAATCCCAAAGGAGTTTCTTTTTAATGTGAGGCATTTGTATGGAGTTCTCACAATTTTTAAAGTTTATTACTAAAGTTGGCAGAATATGGGGGCTACCATTTTGTAGTTGTTTCACATGAAAAAAAAAAGTAGTAGCTTGCTTATTTCTCAAAGGCCACACTAAACTGCAAATACTTGTAATTCATAGGTATTATTTCTTCTATTCAGAGCTATGCTAATTATTTGAATGTACTCTTTTCTGCATACTACCAAGAGCCTTCTGGGGAGTTACCTTAGCAGTATTCTAAAAGATCTTTCCTCTATAGAGAGTCAATAATTTACATTTAGATTCACGGGTTTTTTTTCTTTCTCTTTTTCTTTCTTTCTTCCTTTTTTTTTTTTTTTTTTTGAGAGGTTTTTGCTATAGGGCGCATGCGCTCGCCAACCAGACAGAGACAGAGAGTCAGAAAGCAAGAAATCATCCCCCAGGGGGGATGGCCACACAGCAATCCCTTCTCCTCCATTCTCCTCTCAGGATCTTGGGCACGCACGCACACGCGCCAGGCGTGAATTTAAGCCACCGGGTCTGGGACTTCAACCACGGTCAACTACGTGGGAGTCCAGCGACATAGTCATTATGCTAACTGTTGGTCCCTAGATTCACGTTTTATCTCAAAAATATTTTTGCAATATTCCATGTATGAAATGGCACTGAAGTGAGAGAACAGATTTGATATAGCACTTTCTGTGCGTTCAAGTAAAAAATGTAGCTGTATTAACCAATTAAATGAATATTTTAACGTTAGCTCCTTTAACATTTTTAAACTTTGGACATTCCTTCAAGTTGTTTTGTTAGAAAGTCACTAGCACCATCTACTGTTCATATTTGGAACTATTTGGAAATATTTAAAATAATCATTCTAAAAAATAAAAAAAGTTGTACAGTGATTGCAAGAGATTTGAAATTTTACCAAATAGAGTAGAAAATCCTAAATCATAAGTGAATTACAGAGCTGAGTCTGAATGGGTAAACTGTAACTATAAGAAAACATGTATTTGGACATAAGGGGTTAGGTACAAATAAATCACTAATAAAAATGTTACTATCCTCAGTAGTTCAAAGGAAAGGAAGAAACTCATATTCTCAATAGCCCTATAGATGCAATTTCTGAAGTGATTTTGATATTATCCGATTTCATGTACCAGTAAAATGTGCCACTCTCTACCAGATTTTAGAAACAACATAGGGATCAGGAGATGGTGTAATGTTTATGTCACTGGGCTCCCACATATGGCCCTAAATCCCAAGAGAGAATGGAGGACAAGGGATTATAGCATGGCTGTCCCCCCGGGGGGTGATTTCTTGCTTTCTGTCTCTCTGTCTCTCTGTGTCTCTCTGATGAGCACGAGTGCACTATAGCAAAAATCTCTTAAAAACAAACAGAAAGAAAACAAAATAATGTTTTCAACTTTCCTTTTGGTAGTTAAGATCATTAAATTTATGGGTGTGTGCACTCACTGGAGAGACAGAGAGAGACAGAAAATGACAAATCACTGCGGGGGGGTGGTGGTGGCCGTACTGCAATCTCTTCACCTACATTCTTCTCTCGTGACCTTGGGCACACATTCACATGTGTCTGGTGTGTTTTAAACCACTGGGTCCGGGACTTAGAATGAGGGTTGACCATATAGTGTGAGAGTCCAGTGATGTAAGCATTACGCCATCTGCTGGTCCCAAAACAGTCCATTTTAAAATGCAATACTTTCAGTATTACCGAAAAGCTCAGTATATTGTCTTTATTTTTCTCATTTTGCTAGACTGGTGCTGGTCAAATAACAAATTGTTGGAAACAATTATTTTACAGTATTCTTTATAAATAATAATAAAGTTGCAAGAAGAAAAAAGTTAGGCAGTGATATTTTAGAGGCATTGTAAGAGTGTTATAGAAAGGATTTCATGCATGCTATGGGGGATTGGAAGAGTGATTACATTTTATGCACAATAGTTTACCCTGTCACTTAGCAAATTTGACATCAAATGAGATCAAGAAGTACATGAATAAAATAAATGGCATTGAGATTTCATTGGCTGCCAGAAGTAGTAGTATTAAAAACAAAATGTATATTAATAAAGTAATTTATTGGAAAATGTTGAGTGATTTACTAACAACTAAAACTACAGATTCAATGATACTTAAAATATTCTGAAAGAAGTTCTTTTGCTTCTTATTGACACAACTAAAATTTTTGGAAATGAGCATTTACATGTGGTTTCCTCACTAGACTTTCACTAAATCTGGCATTGCAAGTATCATATTCCAATTCAGATTCTGTTATGCTATAAGTTAACCTGCAGTTCTTTTTACTGTCCCAAAGAATCCAGTAGCACTCAGAAATGAAATATACTGAACTAAATAAAGAAGGAATAGTAGATATCCTAGAAAAAAATGGATATGAGGAAGTCACAGATTGAAGATACTTGCCAGTTTAATTACCTAAGTGATTTCTAACAGATTATCTCCAAATGCCTCCTATGATATGTCAAAATGAGTTGCCATAGTATAAGCAATTTAGTTTTCAGTTTTGTACAAGTGAATTGTTTTTCCCATTCCAATGATAAATAATCAGCACATGCACAATAGTTGTAAATGTCCATTTTCCGTGGACAAAAAAAGCAACAAAGTTGTAAATTACTGGTTGGGAAAAACTTGATGCAAGCAAGAAAATGAATTTAGGGGAAAATAATACATTTATAATTGAAAAGCTAATTCTTAGTTTCTGTTAGGAGAAAATAATGAGACATTATTGATATATATAAACTTCTGCTATCAATAGAGCATAGAAAAAATGAGTATTCACTTTATAAATAATTATAATTTGTAAAATGTACATAATTTTGAAAGAACCTTTCAAGGCAGACCATAAAAATACAAAAACAAAGGGACCAGCAGTTAGCATAATGGCTATGCCCCTGGACTCCCATGGAGTCAACCACGGTTCACGTCCCAGACCCGGTGACTTAAAACTCATGCCGGGCGTGTGTGTGTGCATACCCAATATCCCAAGAGGAGAACAGAGGCGAAGGGATTGCTGCGTGGCCATCCCCCCTGGGGGGTGATTTCTCGCTTTCTGTCTCTCTGTCTCTCTCTGTCTGTCTGGGAAGCCTCGCCCGTTAGCAAAAACCTCTTAAAAAAAAAAACAACAAAAACAAAACAAAACAAAAAATAGAAAAAGAATAATTCTGAGATTAGGAATCCCATAAGCACACAAGTATATTTATGTAAACATTTTGAAATTAACATTAATTTAAAAATTGTGTCCAGGGGCCAGCAGATGGTGTGGTAGTTACAGGCACTGGACTTTCACATGGTTGACCACGGTTCGAGTCCCAGACCTGGTGGCTTGCTTTCCCCCTCTCTCTCTCTCTCTGTCACTGTGTCCCTTTCTGGTCAAATTAAAATAAATAAATTAATAAACAAATAAATAAAAAGTTAAAAAAATTGTGTCCCTAGTTTTAGATCTGGGATTTTGCAATAGTATAGTGTTATATAGAGAGGGTTTTGATGAGACTGAAAGACTCTTTAGCATTAGTCTGTCCATTTGGCTCTTGACTACCATAAATTAAAAATAGAATGCTTTCTTTCTAGGATATGAGATTTTTTTTGAATGAGAAAGGAGAAAAAAATAGTTTACTTTACCACCATAAGCCAGGTAGAATAACAGTAAAGGAGCTCCTGGTGTATTTATTAATTTATTTATTTTGCTAAGATTTCTAAGAAACAAAATTCATATGGATTCGTTTAGGGAATTGACCGTCTTAGATGAATGTGTATTATGTGAGATTGTAGTTATAGAAAGTGACAGTGGGGCCATTTTTATAATTAGGTTACTTGGTACATGGTATGATTTTAAAAATATTGGCATGTTTTCATTCCTTAACTCTCTCCCTTCCTGAAGACTTCTTGCTTGTATCTAAATTTCAGCCATCAAGAAAGCCTTCCTTTTAATTAACTAAAGTGTCCAGAGTCCTCCTTTCAAATATTTATTGCTTTTTAACGAACATTTCAAATACATATATATGTGTGTGTGTGTGTGTGTGTATGTTTTAACATTTCCTTATTGTATGTCATTATAACATGCAAAAAGGGTTCTCAAAGCATAGATGCATTGCATTCTCAGGCACGTCAAAGATATTCTGTAAAGTTTTTCATTCCTGTGTCTGTTATTTTTTTTTTTTTAATATTTGGTTGTCAGAGAAGTCACAATGCGTTTTTACATAGAAAAACAGAAAAATATGTCATGACTTTTCCAACAAACCAATATATACTGCTCTTGAAGAAAGATAATACTCATAACATAAATTATTATTTTTTTCTTTTTTTGGAGAGGTTTTCGCTATAGGGCGCGTGTGCTCGCCAGAAAGACAGAGAGAGACAGAGAGATAGAAAGCAAGAAATCACACCCCCAGGAGGGATGGCCACGCTGCAATCTCTTCTCCTCCATTCTCCTCTTGGGATCTTGGGCACACACGCACACACACCTAGCATGGGTTTAAGCTGCTGGGTCCGGGACTTGAACCGCAGTCGACTACTTGGGAGTCTAGCGACATAGCCATTATGCTAAATGCTGGTCCCATAACATAAATTATTTTTGACAGTTGTGAAAAGACATGGCATTGTAAATAGTAAGTATTACTGGAGTAGGTAATGTTGCAGGACTTGAAAAGGAAGAAACAGCCTAGAAGAGAAGAGAAGTCAGAAATAAAATTACATTTTTGGCTATTGTAATGTTTAGCCCAGGGATAGCTCTTGGTTGGGGAAAAACTTCTCACTGGGTTATTTAAACTACGCACAATGCATGAGGCAATGGTCTAAAAAAAAACCAAAAACTTATTTTGCCTCCTCATTGTTTTATTTATTATCAGGGTTTTGCCAATTTATTTAATATGACATTTGCTGCTTAGAGATAGAAGCCTTTTCAGTTGATATAAGTTAAAAAAAAAAGCAGTGATTTGAAAAAGTGTTGAAAATGTTTTGCAAATAGCAGCGAGATTATCTCTTGGCATTTAAAGCATTTTGCAGATGATTTAGGTCCCAAACCATGCACTACCTTTTCAGAAAATGCTTTAGGCCTAAACCAGGATATATATCATTGGAAATAGCAAATTGGGGAATTCAAAATGGGTCTGTCTGTTCAGACCTGCCACTACAAGACACAAAATATCAATTTCCATTTCAGCTGAGCTAAGCTCCTTACCAGAGACTTTTGGAGTCCCAATGGCACCAAGATGAAAGGCACTCCTTTGAATGTTTGATGGCAAAAATAGGTCCTCTCTTTCACATCTCCCTCCTAAGCTCACTACCAATGCCACACTTCAGGATCTTCCCACCTTGTCAAGAATTTTAAATTTACATATTATTGCTGAAATTTCAAGAACTAAAACTAGAAGTTTCAGCCCAGAGAAATGAAAGGAGTCAGCAAAGGGTTTTAAACATTGGTTCAGGGTCAAAAGCCATGATGCATTCATGATGCAGTTTTGCACAAAAAAATACATCATGACTTTTCTGACAACCCAATAGATTTCATGAGAGAGACTGATAAGGCTGCTATATTGACAAAGAAGTTCAGAAAATTCAAGATCATGGTCAGAAATAGAATTCTGGAGATATAAAAACAGGACAAGTAATTGGCTGGGACCATGGTCAGAGTCCACAGTTGGGATTCAAAAATCAGAGTCCAGAAAATAATGCAGGTTAGATAATTCAGACAAATTAGACAACTGATCATAATCAACTTTGCACCAACATCACTGAGAGTAGGAAGAGAAAAAGTGGGTTCATACTATTTGGTACATTGATTTTTTAAAAGACATAGGGGCTGACTTTATAGTGGAGTAGTTAGGAGAGTCTGATCCCACATGGATGATCACAGTTGGAATTCCAGGCCCAGCTGTCTTGGAAAAACACATTAAATATGTGTGTATGCATGCCCAAAATCTTGATGGGAAGGAGAAATTGAGGAAAAAGGATTATGGCCTAAACTGCATGGAGGGTATTTTCTCTTTCTCAAAATCAAGCATGACTGCACAAACCCTCTGGCAATCAACTGATCACTAAAAAGACTTGGATTTGTGCATAGTCAAAATTAAGTGAGTATGAACTTTTAAAACTCTTAAGAGCTCCTAGAAAATAGGAATGAGTATTAGATATTATTAAGCTGTTGAAGGTATTTTAAAAGTTTTAGAAGAGGGCAGGGTTCCCAAGTAAGATAAAAAGTATATTTATTGTGACCAAGAAAAGAAGATAACTTTCATGGTTCCATTTCCTGCATTAGGCCATACACACACACTTACAACAAAGACTAGTCTTGATTTGGGAATGCTATTTATAATAACACCAATAAAAAGTCAAGGAATAATGTTTATAGTGAAGACATATTTCTGCTCATCTTGAGTACCCATTAAAACTTACTTTCCCTCTCAAAAAAAAAAAATAGGGACCAGCAGTTGGTATAATGGCTATGTCTCTGGACTCCCATGTAATCGACTACGGTTCGGGTCCCGGATCCAGTAGCTTGAAACTCATGCCAGGCGTGCATGCCCAAAATCCCAAAAGGAAAATGGAGGAGAAGGGATTGCAGCGTGGCCATCCCCCCTGGGGGGTGATTTCTCGCTTTCTATCTCTCTGTCTCTCTCTGTCTCTTTGGTGAACAAATGGGCCCCACAGCAAAAATCTCTCAAAAAAAGTTGTGATTCCTAAACTTGGTGATTTCAGAATTGCCCAGGGAATTTTTGTTTGTTTTTACCATTTTAATAATTTAAAAAAAATTGCCAGAAGGCATGTGCACTCTCTGGAGATAGATAGAGAAAAATAGGGAAAGCAAGAAAACACCCCCTCCCCACAGGGAATGGTCATACCACAATCTCTTCTTTTCCATCTCTACCTCCTTTTGGAAATTTGGGCATGAATTCATATTGTCTCAATGTGTTTCTCAAGCTGGAAGATACAAGACTTGAACCACACAGTTGGCCATGTGGGACCCAGTCACCTTAATCACTTTACCAGGTAGCCCCAATTTTAATCATTTTTAAGTGTGCAGTACAATGGCATTAAGTACCTTCACTTTATTGTACAAGCATTACCACAATCCATCTCCAGAACATTATCTTCCCAAACATGAACTCTATACTTACCACCACCCCCAAAACCAGTCCCTGAAAACAACCACTTCACTTTCTACCTCTATGAATTTTACAGTTCTAGATACTCCATATAAGTAAAATCCTACAGTATTTGTTCATTTCTAATGGGCCTATTTCACTCAGCATGTCTTCACAGTTCATCTATGAAGTAGCATGTGTAAGAACTTCCTTCCTATTTAAGGTATGTTGTAAGTATATAAAACATTTAGTTTATCCATTCCTCTATAAACAACTAGGTTGCTTTCACCTTTTTCTATTGTGAATTATGTTGTTATGAACTTGAAAGTACAAAATATTGGAGCTGGCAGGTTGCGAGGTGGTTAAAGGCACTGGATTCCCACATGGCTGACCACGGTTCTAGTCCTGGACGTGGTGGCTTGCTTTCCTGATTTCCCTTTCTCTCTCTCTCTCTCTGTGTGTGTGTCTCTGTCTGATCAAGTTAAAAAACAATAACAAATGTAATTAATTAAATAAACAATTATTTAAAAAAAGACAGTACAAAATATCTGTTCAGTCCTTGCTTTCAATTTTCTTGAGTGTATACCCAGTGTAAGCATATAATTTATACTTATTAAAAGTAATTCCATTTTTAATTTTGGGAAACCACTGTACTGTTCTTCGCAGTGTTTCCACTGCTTTACCTTTATTCCAGTAGTGTATAAAAGTGACAATTTTCCCACACCTTATTCACATTTGTTATTTTCTGTTTTTCTTTTTATAGTAGCCATCCTAATTGTTATGAAATGGTGTCTCCCTATGCTTTTGACTGGCATTTCACTAATTATTAGTGAAGTTTAGCATTTTTTCATGTCCTTATTGGACATTTGTATGTTGTTGTTTTTTTGTTTTGTTTTGTTTTGTTTTTTTAGAAATGTTCTTCTAAGTCCACTGTTCATTTTTTAAAACTTTTTTTTTTACTTTTATTCATTCATTCATTTTATTTTGATTTGACCAGAGAAAAACACAGAAAGAGAAGGAAACTGAGAAAGCAAGCCGCCAGGTCCAGGACTTGAACCGTGGTCAGCCATGTGGGAGTGACCATTGCCTTAACCACCACGCCACCTGCTGGTCCCAGTTCACTGTTCATTTTTAAAATCATGGGGTTTTTTTTGTTGTTGTTAAGTTATACAAGTTCTTCATATATTTTATATATATATGTGTGTGTATATATATATACA
>NW_006204286.1:313285-315738 GCF_000334495.1 Tupaia belangeri chinensis
TATATATATATATATAATTTCAAAAGGTTTCCCTTCACTCAGTGGGAGATCTTTTCACTCTATCAATTGTTTCCTTTGATGCACAGAAGTTTAAAAGTTTTAAAAATAATTTTGCCAGAGGGCTTGTGCACTGACTAGAGGGAGAAGGAGGGGGAGGGGAGTGAGAAAGCACCCCTTATGGGGATGGCTATGCCACAATCCCTTCTCCATGTCCTCCTCCATTTTGGGATTTGGGTTGAATACACAAATGTACCTGGTATGGTTTTCAAACTACTGAGTCTGGTACTCAACTGCACAGTTGGTTATGTTGGATCAAGCCACCTCAACAGCCATGCCACCAGTAAGCTTACTTTAAATTTTGATGTAATCTAGTTTATCTTTCTTGTTGTTTTTGCTTTTGGTATCATATCCAAGAAATCATTTGCAAATACAATGTCATAAAGCTTGGTTCCCAAGAACTTTACTTAAGTCTTAAAGCCAGGACACAGGTTAGGATTTTGTTCAAATAGTAGGTACATGGACCTGTCAATGACTTAAGAGAAGACAAAAATCCTTAACTCTGGGACCAGCAGTTAGTGTAATGGGTATGTTACTGGACTCCCATGTAGTCAACCGCAGTTCAAGTCTCAGACCTGGTGGCTTAAAACTCATGCCAGGCGCGTTTGTGTGCGTGCTCAAGATCCCGAGAGGAGAATGGAGGAGAAGGGATTGTGGCGTGGCCATCCCCCCAAGGGGTGATTTCTCACTTTCTGTCTCTCTGTCTCTCTATGTCTGTCTGGTGACCGCTCTATAGCAAAAACCTCTCCCAAAGAAAAGAAAAAAATAATCCTTAACTCTGGAAAACAAAGCCTAGAAGAAGATCAGTAATGTTTTAGTCAAAAGTCATACAATTCTATTTCACCAATTCAGACTCATGTACTTTATCTTCTGTTGTCTGATCTTTCTGTTTAAATTCTGGAAGATGACGTTCAACTCTGGACATGTCCCTACCATTAAGCTGCCCATTTTCATAGTTGTTTTTGAACCCTTATTTCTTTGTGTCTGTCTTTTATTTTCCTGATATAGCACTCTTTTCAGAATTTCTTGGAAAACTGGTCTGGTGTTGGTAAATTCTTTCAAGTTTTGTTTATCTGAGAATGTTCTTGTCTTCTCTTCCCATATGAAGGATAATCTTGCCAGATATAGTATTCTTGGTTGAAATTGTTTTTCACTCAACACTTTGAGTATATTTTCCATTCTTTCTTTACTCACATTTTTTCCAATGAGAGGTCTGCTGTTAGCCTGATGGGATATCCTTTGCAGGTAACTTGACGTTTCTCTCTTGCCAATCTTAGGATCTTGTCTTTGTCTATGGTTTTGGTCAATCTAGCTATAACATGTCTTAGAGAAAGTCATCTTGGGTTGATCCCATTTGGGGTCCTTTGTATTTCTTAGGTCTGGATCTTTGAATGCCTCTCAAGGTTTGGAAAGTTTTCTTCCAGGATTTCACAGAATACATTATCAATGCCCTCAGTCTCTTCACCTTCTGGGATACCAATTATCTGTATATTTGGACATTAAATGGTATCTACTATTTCCATATATTATTCTCATTATCTTGTATTATTTTCTCAGTCTTTGTGGTGGATTTTACTAGTTCAGCAATTCTCTCTTCTACATCTAATATTTGATTTTCTGTATGATCTAGTCTGCTTTTAATACTGTCAAGGAAAGTTTTGACCTCCTATATTATAGCCTTCAGCTCTAACAGTTCCATTTGATTCTGTTTTTATGGTGTGTATTTCCTCTTTCAGCTCTCACAAGAACTTCCTCATCTCCTGGAACTCATCAATGCTTTTCTCCTAAATCTTCTGGGGTTAATTGCTTCTCTTTTCTTCCATCTCTGTTAGCTTTGTCACTATGAATATTCTAAATTCTTTATCAGACAGTCCATGAGTTCTATTGTACTATCTGTGGATGACAAAGAGTTATTTTTTTCCCTTGAGGGAAAGGTATTTTCTTGGTGTCATATACCTTGTTCTTCTGTGATGGTTTCTAGTCTTCTGATGGGTTATTCATTTCTTCATTTCTAGTTCAATTTGAGCAATCTGAGGCATGCAAGCGGAAGTGATCTGCAATTTTTTTTTCCATTCCATTTTTCTCAGATTCGGTGGGAATTGAGGAATATTTTGACCCTAATAGTATTCAGATGTTTGACTACATTTCACTTAGACCTGTCTAGATGCTCAGTGCATGGAGCACTTAGCAGCAAAATGATGAGGTAAAACATAAAGAATAAGAAAACAGAGAAAGAGAGAGAGAAAAAAATATATATGTATGTATGTATGTATTTATTTATTTATTTATTTTTTATTATTTTTTTTTTGAGAGATTTTCACTGTAGGGCGCGTGCACTCGCCAGACAGACAGAGAGAGACATAGAGACAGAAAGCGAGAAATCACCCCCCAGGGGG
>NW_006204286.1:315823-316187 GCF_000334495.1 Tupaia belangeri chinensis
GGAACACGAACCGCGGTCGACTACGTGGGAATCCAGCGACATAGCCATTACGCTAACTGCTGGTTCCCTGTATTTATTTATTTTTAAAAAATGAAAACTATTTGGTGCACTAAAGCACTAGTTCTCAGCTCCAATGGAGGACTCAGTCTTATTCTGACGGCCTGCCCTTTTTGCCTCTCCTAAATGGGAGAGAGGAAAAGAGGTCATTAGCAAGATAAAGGAGGATTTGAGAGCTAAAAAAATAGTTTACTTTGAAAAATTAGAAGAAAAGAAAAATTTAAAAGCGAAAAGACACAGAGAGACAGAGAGACAGAAAGAAACAGAAAGAAGGATAGAGGGGGCTCTACCAGGGTGAATTCTCCGC
>NW_006204286.1:316234-324355 GCF_000334495.1 Tupaia belangeri chinensis
TCCCTGAAATCACTAGTTCTCAGCTCTCATGAAGGACTCCAGATCTTGCATTTTTTAGTCACTTTGGTAATCCATGCATTTTTATTGGAGAGTTTAATCTATTTACATTTAAAGTAATTACTTACAGAGAGGAATTACTATTGCCATTTTGCTATGTTTTTTTCTGCATGTCTTAACATTTTGTCTCTCATTTCTTTCTTTACTGTCTTCTTTTATGTTTAACTGATTTTTTAGTAGTGTCTTATTTTGATTCCCTTCTCATATCTTTTTGTGTATGCTCTATAAAGATTGTTTTTGTGTGGTTACCATGGAAATTACATATCACAACCTAAAATTATAACAATCTATTTTAAAATGATACTAATTTTGAACACATGTAAAAATTCTACACCTATCTTTATGGCTCTGCTTCCACCTCCCATTTTATATTATTGATGTCACATATCATGTCTTTATATATTGCGTACTCATTAGCATATATATTTATAACTTTTTGTTTTTATATTTTAAATCTAGTTTGAAGAATAAAAAGTAAAGCTGTGAATCAAATGGTGATAATTCATGTTTTCATATTTATCCATAGGAATAGCCATTACTAGAGAACTTATGCATATTTTCACATGGTTTTAAGTTAAAATATATCATCATTTCATTTTAACTTGAAGGACAACCTTTAGAAATTTTTGTAGGGTAGATATAGTTGTAATAAACTCTCTCAGCTTTTATCTGGCTATATCTTTATCTCTTTCATTTTTGAAGGACAGAGTAATGGATTTATAATTCTCATTTGAGAGTTATTTTTCTTTTTTTCTCTCTCTCTCTTTCTTTTGCATTCAATAACTGTTCATCTTTACAACATACAAAATGGATTTTCCCAGCATGAATACATTGTATATTAGTCCAGTCAAAGATATTACCATATACATTATCATCAGCAGATAGTTTCCATTTTTGTGCTTATTAAGTGTATTTTTATTCCAGCACTTTAAATATGTAATTTCACTGTCTTCTGACTGGAAAGGCTTTGGCTTCTATTGAGAAATCTACTAATAATCTTATTGAGGATCTGTTATACATGAAGAGTCACTTTTTTCTTGCTGTTTTCAAAATTCTCTTTTTGTCATCAAATTTCAACACTTTTATTACAATGTGTCTCAGTGTATGCCACTTCAATTTTACCCTATTTAGAGTATGTTGAGATTCTTGCATTTGTGTATCTATTTCTTTCTTTAAATTTAGGACATTTTCTCCCACTGTGTCTTCAAATAGCTTTTGACTTTTTTTCTTCCCTTTCTTTGACTCCTATGAATGTTTTGTCTGCTTAATGGCGTGCTGTAAGTCCCTTAGGCTCTGTTTACTTTTCTTCATTCTTTTTCTTTTTGCAACACAGACATAATTTCGAATGGTCTGTCTTCATGTTCTTGTTGTCTGATTCTTTCTTCTATTTACTTTGGCTGTTAAACCCCTCAAGTAAATTATACAATTCTACGATTGTATATTTTTCAGCCACTAGAACCTATGTTTCTTTTCTTAAAATTAACTTCTAGGAACCAGCAGGTGTCATGGTTAAGACGCTGAATTTCTACATGGCCGACAGTGGCTCAAGCCCTGTACCCAGTAGCCTAAAAATCACATAGGGTGTATGTTCGTGTGTGCCCAAAATCCCAAGAGGAGAATTGAGGAGAAGGGATTGAAATGTGACCATCATCTCTGGGGGATGGTTTCTCTCTCACAATCCCTCTCTCTTTCTGTGGCAAGTGCATATGCATGCTCTATGGCAATACTACTAATAATAGTTAATATTCCAGTGTTGATATTCTGATTTTGTTCATACATCCTGATTTTTAAAATCATTTGCCTATGTTTTCCTTTAACACTTTTTAGTATATTTAAGGTAATGGCCTTAAAGTACTTATCTGGTAACTCCAAAGCCTGGGCTTCTTCAGAGATATTTTCTGAAGGTTTATTTTCTTTTTTTTCAATGCATCATGGTCTCCTATTTCTTTGTATGTCTTGTGATATTTTGCTGAAATTGGGTATTTGAAAAGAAAATTTACTTTTCTTCATCTTTGAGATTGACTCCATGCCATGCAGAGAACATCTTAACTAACACTGTGCAAGGCCTTAAACTCTTTTAATGTTTTTTCTCTGGGCGTGTGTGTGTGTGTGTGTGTGTGTGTGTGCATGTGTGCTTTTACCCAACTCCCTAGTATGAGCAGTTTCTTTTAAATGTCTTCATTTCCCTGAAAGTTTCGCCCCTACTTCCTCTTAAGTCTTAACTCTTCAATTATATTTTTCTTCCCATAATCTCTTGCTCCTGGGCATCTACAGTTTAGTAGTCCTTTATGATTTATAGGGGCTATGCCTGCTCCTTCTGATAGTTTTCCTGTCCTGAGTTAGATTACATAGAGATCAATTTCTCTGGTTCAGAGATTCCTCTTCTTCCAGATATTTGTCCATTCCATTCTTCACTAGGCCTGTATTCCTGGGATTCTACAGTCCACTTCAAAATAATGCGTTAAAATATTTTGTTTGTTGATAGTCTCTCTTCAGTTCACTTCATGGATTTATACCTGATCTTTGCCTTCGTACCCATGTAGGTGGGGTTTTGAGAGGAAAAGGATAAAAATACATGTGGTCAGTTTGTTGCCTTTAAGCAGAAGCAACCTAAAATAAAAGCTAAAGTAAAATCTAAAGTAAAACTATAGTAGTAAAAGGTTTAAATATGTGTGTGTATATGTGCACATGCACACGTATGTACATATATACATATGTATATATTTACATATGTATATCTATATCTATTCCCCCGTGGGATCAGGTTGAAGCTGCCCTCCAAGGAATTTTTACTGAGATCACACAGTTGCCTGACTTATTCCCCTTCCCTTCCTAGTTTCCCCTGGGAACATCTACTTAATAAAGCAGCACTAATGCATGAATAAAAGAGAGGGACTCTCTAGCAGTCTGAAGATGAGGTAAGAAAGTTGAATTTGTTTTGTTCTGTTCTCTCTAGTTCTTGAAAGGAGACAAGGGAAAAAATAAGTTGCTTACCCCAAACCATGTCCTGTCAGGAAGTGGACAGAGAAAGGGTAGGTAAAACCAATAAATTTTCTTACTGTTTTAAATAAAGCATTATTAATTTAATACACATGTATTTTTATACTCATTTGTATAATACATCTATTTTCTCTTTATTTTCCCTAGTTTTTAAATGTATCTTTTTCTTTGCTGGTCATTTGTTTCATTACTGTGGATCTTTGATTTTTAAGGACACCTGTAAAGTAGGTTCAGTTCATTTCTAGGTATTTTTTTTTTTAATATTTATGTAGGAAAATGAGAGCTTAGAGCTTCTTTTCACCATTTTGTTGAAAGTCACTCCAAATTCTAGTACACATAGGTTTTTAATTATTTTTCATTTGTTTTTGGGTGTTCATTTTTTGTATATTTTATTTATCTTTTCATGAAAGTGGAAAAAAGAGAGAGATAGGAAAAGAGAGAGAGGGGCGCACCCATTCTGAATCTAGATGCTATCACCCACCACTAACCTCAGCCAGCCTGGATCATGGGTACTCATGCATATTGAGCATATGAAGTGGTCCTGGGAGGTGAATCCAGGACCTTCTCATATTGGTCCAATTGCATTACTACTGTACCACTGTCTGTCCTTCTATTACCCATGCCCTGGTATTTATTTATTTAAAGAGGTCTTTGTTATAGGGTGCATGTACTTGCTAGAGAGACAGAAGAGACAGAAAATGAAAATCACCCCCCCCAGGGGGGATGGCCATGATGCAATCCCTTCTCCTCCACGCCCCTCTCAGGATCTTGGGTATGTATGCACATAAGCCTGACGTGAATTTTATGCTGCTGGGTCTGGGACTCAAACCATGGTCAATGACATGGGAGTCCAGCACTTTAATCACTATGCCACTTGCTGGACCCAGTAGGTTTTTTATTTTTTTAAATGCCTATTTTGATCAGTATAATTGAATTGAGACCTGGAAATATGCACTTCACATTTCCTAAGAGTTTCCAATATGTAACTAGCTTAGAAGTTTCTGTCATAGAGAACAAACTTCTTTAGAAAAGTACAAAGTTTCAAGATCAAATGGCACCTCTAGGCCTAGCTGGAATTAGAGGGCACAGGCCTCAATCTAGGGATATTATGAAGAGGAGAGCATTTAAATAAGCACTCATGATATATCCTTTCCTAAATCTCTTCCAGAACTTGTGTGAGTATGTGAAGTCTATGACCTCAATAGAATAAACTATGTATGATTCAGTAGGCTACCTTGCGGAGATTCTGCCAGTTTAGGAACTAATCTTCCTTGGACTGATGCGTGTAAAGCAGTTCTGAGAAGAAATGACTTGTACTAGCAGTTTAAGGCCAACTAAAATATGCTAGTAAAGACCAAAAATACTACTTGGGGAACTCTAACTCAGCAGTACCCAAGATCAGAATACAAGATGCACAGTTGTGATGATGTTTAAGGCTTTTAAACTACAGTAGTTAGAGGAAACCTGGCTAGTGGAGAAAGTGATAGTAGCCCTAGCATCTGGAGAAGTAAAGAAATGGCAATCCTAATGTCATACCATGTACTGATAGTGGTGATTATAAGTTGAGTAGCATTGCTGGCTTTGCCTATGGCAGTTCCTGAGCAAGATTTTTTTTTTTTCCGGATGTGTTAAGACAGATTTCAATATTTGCCGGTTCATTGGGAGGAGGAGCTTTCAAACTCCCTTCAGGAAGAACTGGGTTAACTGAGGCTGTTCTTCCAGTGAGATTTGGATTTTGTTGCAAGAACAAGTCAGGATTCAGTCCCATTTTTTAAACAAGGAACATTTCCAGAGACAAAGTTTATATCGTAAAGCATTCTAAATGCAAACAGTTCTCACATAACGCTCACAATTAGATTCTGTATTATTAACTGATTACATTGGGGTGTGTGTGTGTATTGTTCCATGCTTTTAAATCTTTTCTGTGCTATGTATTTAATCTGTTCTCTGGTTAGCAGCTGTGCATGCCATGTGCAAGGCCTCTTGTTGGTGGCTTTGTTTGCCCTTCTCACTGCACAAGTGATGGAAATGAAAATTATTTACTATGGTAATAGTGTCTCTATTAGGGTTAAATCATTTGCATGAGAAGCATGAGAATGGAATGTATCACCAAGTGTGTGTGGCATTTCTTTGTAGATTTTTTAAAAAGAACAATTGCTTTGTGAGATTGTTTTTTGCTTTAATCCTGGCTAAAGAAAGAAAGGTGAACTAGATGCCCTCTCAAAACCCATAATAACCTTTGAAGCCTTCCATTTGATGTGCTTAGAACAATCACTCACATACTCATTTGCATGGCTCTACATACATTATACCTCTCTCTGGACTCTTCTGCAATCACTGATTGTGCAGTTCACTGAAGTGTATTTGCACCCAGAGAAAGGTCTAGAAACTACCATGTTGTGTGCAGCTCCAGTTTAACTACATTTGTTATGTACTGCGGTCTATGAGAATGGTCTCTCCACCATCTTAAACATTTGTATATATAGAACTTTATCAATACAATATTCATCCTGAGGTAGGGGCCCCTTTTGTCATAAAGTCAAAGTACTAAAACTTTTGTAATGCCATCTTACACCTCTATTTTTCCCACCTCAAACCACAGGGTACCTTAGATTGATTGTAAGGAGTTTGTGTTGGGTTAGCCACTAGTTACAAGCAAAGGCTGAAGTCAGGGAGAGTGAAGAGGGGCGATATAGTCTTTCAACAAATGGTCCTTGGAAGGAATAGAAATTACAGTAGGTTAAACCCAACTTAAATCACTGTAGAACAACTAAGAAGCCTAAAGAGGACTTTAATGTGTGAGGAAGGTGGAGTATAGCACAGAATCAGAGTATCCCTTGATATACATAATTAAGGGTAAGTGTGGTTAGTTTCAGAGTCACACCAGATGAACAAGTGAATGAATGAATGAAAAGTTCCAATAAGTTTTGACACTATAATGATGTTTTTTCATTAATATATAATACTACAGAATATATAGTTTATACACTAATTTTCCTTAAGTTAAGAGAAGAAGGCAAAAGCTGTTATCTTACAAATCTTTTAGCTGACAAGTTGTGATTATGGATATAATTAAGGGTGATTTGTTTGAAGTCAGTTATTTCTGTTTGGCAAAGTTTCTAGTATAAATTCAAAATAGACTTCTTAAGTTTGAAATGAGACCACAGTGCTACTTAACTCTTGTCAGAAGGAGGAATTTAACTATGTTCACTGTTAGCTTTTTATTTTTTTTACTTTTATTTATTTTATTTTATTTATTATTATCATAATCTTGTTTATATTACATTGAATCACATATAACTTTACAATATATTACATTTCTTTTTCCAGAAGAAATATCATGCATATCAGTCAATACAAACACATTAAAATCCCCAGCATCATAATCTAATAGCTTTTCATTATTTTTTCCAGATTATTATTATTATTATTCCAATTATTTTTAAACATTCGATCACTGTTTATCATTTTGCTTGTAAAAAGGCTTTACCCAACATGCAATACTTCTCAGACCAGTAGAGTTGAGAATACTATACATGTCATCATCAACAGGTAATAAACCATTTCTGTGCCCCACTAATGTCATGACTCTCTTTGTTCTCTTGCTATCTTTCTCCATACTCTTCTCTTCTCCCATCCTGTTCCAAACTATCTTCATCATCGCTAACTATGTTCACTGCTTTTATGCCCTCCAATATTTCTATCTCTACCATAAAGTGTGGATAGTCAGTATATATTAAGTGGATACATACAATATCTTTCTTTCATATCCTGGCTTGCTTCACTCAGCAATAGGTCCTCCATTTCTGACCACTTTCTGTCAAATGCCAGGGTCTTTTTTATGGCTGAGTAGTATTCCATAGAATATATGTGCCACACTTTTTCAATCCATTCATCAGTTTGTGGACAATTGGGTTGGTTCCATGTCTTAGTGATCATGAATAATGTTGCAATAAATATTGATGTGCAAGTGCTTTTCTGACTGAGCAGTCTCCTGTCTTTTGGGTAGAAACCCAGAAGTGGGATGGCTGAATCAATGGTAGTTCTATTTGTAGATCTTTACGGAACTTTCATATTGTTCTCCACAGTGGCTGAACCAGTTTACATTTCCACCCATAGTGTAGGAGAGT
Organism: Tupaia belangeri chinensis; assembly: GCF_000334495.1. Classification (NCBI taxonomy): domain Eukaryota; kingdom Metazoa; phylum Chordata; class Mammalia; order Scandentia; family Tupaiidae; genus Tupaia; species Tupaia belangeri. The sequence continues at coordinate 323,422 of NW_006204286.1, forward strand.
TCCCTTCTCATGACATCTCGCCAACACTTATCATTTTTTATATTTTTAAACTTTGCCATTCTGACAGGGGTTAGGTGGTATCTCAATGTAGTTTTAATCTGCATCTCCCTTATGATGAGGGATGTTGAGCATTTCCTCATATGATTTTTGGCTGTTTGCATGTCTTCCTTAGAGAGATTTTTGTTCAACTCATTTTCCCATCTTTTAATTGGGTTAATCATTTTTTTTTTCGCATAAGGCACTTGAGTTCCTTGTGTATTCTGGTTATCAGTCCCTTGTCTGAGGCATATTTAACAAAAATATTTTCCCATTCTGAGGGTTGTCAATTCACACTTCTTACTGTGTTCTTTGCTATGCAGAAACATCTTAGTCTGATATAGCCCCACTTGTCTATTTTAAGGATTATTGCCTGTGCTTCAGGAGTGTAACAAAGACTTCACCTACTCCAATGTCTCCCAGAGTTTCCCCAGTATTTTCCACCAGTAGTTTTATTGTTTGAGGTCTTAGGTTCAGATGTTTGATCCATTTTGAGTTGATTTTTGTTAATGGTGAAAGATAGGGGTTCAGTTTCATCTTTCTGCAGGTGGATACCCAGTTTTTCCAGCACCATTTACTAAAGAGGCTTTCCTTTTCCCACTGGATTGACTGGTATCTTTTGTCAGAAATCAGTTGGTTATAAGCTTTGGGGTTTATTTCTGGGATATATTTTCCATTCCTTTGGTCCACATGTGTGTTTTTGGGCCAATATCATGCTGTTTTGATGATCACAGCTTTATAGTATATCTTGGGATAAGTGAGTGATATGCCTCCCACTCCACTCTTATTACAGAGGATTGCTTTGGCAATACGAGGTCTTTTATGATTCCAGACAGATTATATGATTGTCTTTTCTAGATCTGTGAAGAATATTTCTGGTATTTTGATTGGAATTGCA
>NW_006204286.1:325376-334352 GCF_000334495.1 Tupaia belangeri chinensis
CTATCCTCTAATGATATTTTGTATTTCTATTATGTCTGTTGTAATGTTGCCTGTTTCATCACGTATTTGATTTATCTGGTTTCCTTCTTTCTTTTTCTTTATCAGTCTAGCCAATGGTGTGTCGATCTTGTTAGTCTTTTCAAAGAATAAGCTTTTGCTTTCATTTATTTTCTGTATGGTTCATTTATTTTCTATTTCATTTATTTCTGCTCAAATCTTTATTATTTCTTTTCACCTGGTATTTTTTGGTATTTTTGTTGTTGCTGTTTTTCCAATTCATTGAGGCATGATGTTAGGTTGTCTATTTGCCACCTTTCCATATTTTAATGTGCACTAATTGCTATGAATTTCCTTCTTATGACTGCTTTTGCAGTGTCTCATAGATTATGAAAAAATGTGTACTCATTATCATTTTTTCCATATTTTTTAATTTCAGACTTAATTTCTTCAGCAGTTTAGAAATCATTCAGAAGTAGGTTGTTCAGTTTCCATGTGTTTGTGTATTTTCAAGGGTGTTTCTTAAAATTAATACTGAGTGTAATTCCATCAAGGTCCAAAGATGCTGGGTATAGTTTCTGTGCCTTTGAATCTGTAAAGGCTTGATTTGTGTCCTATCATATGGTCAGTCTTTGAAATGGTCCCATGCTGGGGCAAGAAAAATGTATATTTTGTGGTGTTAGGGTGAAAAGTTCTATGGATATCTATCAAGCCCATTCGATTTATATTATCACTTAGGTCCTGTATCTCTATTTTTTGCAGAGAAGATCTGTCTAAAAGAGATAATGGGGTGATCCTCAACAACTACAGTGTTGCTTCCTATCTCTCCTTTTAGCTCCAGCAGTCTTACCTTCATATATTTAGGTGCTCCTGATTTGGGTGCATAGATATTTATAAGTGTTATTTGTTCTTGCTGGATTATCCCACTTACTATTATATAATGCCCTTCTTTGTCTCTTCTTACAGTCTTTGTCTTGAAGTCTATTTTGTCTGAAATTGATATCGCTACTCCAGCCCTTTTTTGATTTCCATTTGCATGGAATATCATTTTCCAGCCCTTCACTTTCAGTCTATGTATCTGCATTTATCCATAGGTGCATTTCTTGTAGGCAACAGATAGAGAATTTCTGTTTTTTTAATCCATTCAGCCAGTCTGTGTCTCTATTTTATTTTTTGAGAGGTTTTTGCTATAGGGTGCATGTGCTTGCCAGAAAGACAGAGAGAGACAAAGAGAAATAAAGAAAGAAATCACCCCCCCAGGGGGGATGGCCATGTCGCAATCCCTTCTCCTCTATTCTCCTCTCAGGATCTTGGGCATGCACGCGCACGCACCCAGCTTGAGTTTAAGCCACCGGGTCCAGGACTCAAACCGCATACATGGGAGTCCAGTGGCATAGCCATTACGCTAACTGCTGGTCCCAGTCTGTGTCTCTTAATTGGAGAATTTAATCCATTGACATTCAATGTTATTATCAATATTTCCAGACCTGTTCCTATCATTAAGTGAGCCATTTTCTTGGTTGCTTTTAGTTCTCTTATAACTGTCCATGTGACTTTTTAGGATTCCTGGGATAGTACTTCCTTCAGAACCTCTTGAAGAGCTGGTCTGGAGTTGGTAAATTCCATACAATTTTGTTTATCTGAGAATGTTTTTATCTTTTTTTCCCCATATGTAAGATAATCTTGTTGGGTATAGTATTCTTGGTTGAAATTGTTTTTCATTCATCACTTCGACTATACTTCCCCATTCTAACCTTGCTTGCATTGTTTCCACTAAGAGGTTCGATGTTAGCCCAATGGGGTGACCTTTGTAAGTAACTTGACGTTTCCCTCTTGCCAACTTTAGTATCTTATCTTTGTTGTTTTTGCCAATCTGGCTATGATGTGCATCAGAGAGAATCTTCTTGGATTAATTCTATTTGGGTTCCTATGTATTTCTTGGGTCTGGATATTTGAATGCCCCTCTAGGCTTGGAAAGTTTTCTTTCAGGATTTTATGGAATAAACTATCAATGCTCTTATTATTTTCTTCCTCTTCTGGGATACTAATTATCCGGATGTTGGGGCACTTGATGGTATCCAGTATTCCTTGTATATTATCCTCATTTTTCTTGGTTGTTTTCTCAATCTTTTTACTACTTTTTTCTAGGTCAGATGTTTTGTCTTCTACATTCGAGATTCAATCTTCTGCCTGATCTAATCTAATGCTTTCAAGGGAGATTTTGATTTCCTGTATCACATTCTTCAACCCTAGAAGTTCCATCTGGTTCTTTTTTAAGGTGTCTATTCTTTCAAATCATGAAAGGACTTCCTCATCTCCTGGAGCTCCTTGTCTCTTTTGTCTTCCATCTCAGTTAGTTTGGTCACTACACATATTCTGAATTCCTTATCAGACATGGCCACAATGTCCATTGTATTGACTGTGGGTAATGCAGGCTTGATGATTTCCCTTGGGAGAGAGACATTTTGTTGGTTGCTCATATTTCTTGAGCCTCTGCAATTGTTCCTAGTTATCTGGTGATCCATATATTCCTTTCTAACTTATTCAAGGTATCTTTTAGTGTTAAAAGCTGTGCAGGATTAGAAAATTGGTGATCTCTCTTCTGGTCTCCCTCCCTGTTGCTCACCATTACCATGAACTGTTGTCACTGGCCTTAGGTGACCCAAAGACTTCCCTATTTCTAAGGAGTGGTGAGCCTCCAACTGAGCTAATAAGTTTCATCCCAGGAGCAAAGAAAAGATCCCATGGTGTATGTCACATGCTATTCAAAACACTGAAGTTCTGAGAGTCCAAAGGCAAGTGGGGAAGGGGCAAAAGATGAGCAATGAGTCCAAGCCATTAGAGCCTGCAGCTATAGGCAGCCTGGTGTCAGACAGTGCCACTGGCTTGAACCGGTCTCCAGATGGGGTAGGGAGGGATGCAAATTCATCTTAAAGTTTCAAGAAACAGGGACCAGCAGTTGGAGTAATGGTTATGTTGCTGGACTCCCGTGTAGTTCTACCATGGGTTGAGTCTCAGACCCAGTGGTTTAAACTCATGCCGTGCACATGTATGTATGTGCCCAAGATCCTGAGAGGAGAATGGAGGAGAAGAGATAGTGGTGTGGCCATACCCCCTGGGGGGTGATTTTTCACTTTCTCTCTGTCTTTCTGGTGAGCGCACATGCCCTATAGTAAAAACCTCTCCAGAAAAAAATAAAGAGAGAGAAAAAGAGATAGAAAAAATTTTCCAAGAAACAAACCTGAAGTTCAGAGACAAGTAGGGGTGGTGATGAGCAATGGGTCTGGCCATTAGGGCCTGCAGCCACAAGCCAAGGCCCTGGAATTTGATAGAAAGTTGATGAATATGGAAGATTTGTTTTGCCAGCTTTATATTTTTAAATTTTCTTCTTTTTATTTACTATTTCTTATACATGTAACTTACTTTTTTTCTCAGGTTGCAGTGTGGGGAGGAAGAAGGTAGATCTGGAAGCTCTTCAAACTCTCAGGGGAAGGGCTTGACAAATATAAAACTGTATAAGGTTTTTTTTATTTTATTGTTATTATTATTAAGTTTGGTATAGAGTACATGTTATCACCAGGGAGAGACAGAGAGGAAGTGGGAAATGAAAAAGCAATCCACCAGATTCAGGACTCATGTTGTAGTTGACCATGTAGGAATTCAGCACCTCAACCACCATACCACCTGCTGATCCCCATTACTATGTTCATAGTACCATATTTTTATCTATTAGTACTTTTTGCTTATAAATTCTATTAATTTAATCTTTGAGGAAAAATATATTATCATTTAAGGCTATAGATCTCCACCAGAACTTTTGATGTTATCACATTTATTTTTAATTTTAATTTTAAAAAGTTTCATTCTATGTTTACTTTATACATTAATTCTGTTATTTCTTTTCTTTCTAATTTGCCAGAGGGTACAAGTGCTCACTGGAGAGAGACTGAGAGAGGGAAAATGATAAAGCATTCTGCATGGGCGATGGTCATGCTGCAATCCCATCTCCTCTATTACTCCCTCTTCTGGGGATTTCAGGCATGCAAATGCACATACTTGGCATGTTTCTCAAGTTACTGAGTCTGGGACTTAAACCACTTGTTTTCATGTGGGATTCCGTGGCCTTAACCACCACTCCATGGACTGGCCCATAATTTACTTATTTCTTATTTTATTTGTCAAGTAAGGTAACCTTTCTAGGTCACAATTACAAACCTCAAAAATAGGAATAATTGGGACCAGCAGATGAGGTAATGATTATGTCACTGGATTCCCATGTAATTTACTGTGGTCTGAGTCATGGCCCCAGTGGCTTAAAACTCATGTTAGAAAATTCACTTTACAAGGTAAATGATGTATAGTGATTGAATGTATAAAAGAAATTAAAATAAAATAACATATATTTTTTAAAAATCACACACACACACACAACACACACACACACACACACAAACAACTCACGCTGGGTGCATGTATGTGCATGTCCAAAATACCAAGAGGAGAATGGAGGAGAATGGATTGTGGCAGGAATCACCCCCCCACACACACCCTGGGGGTGATTTTCTCACTTATGACTCTCTATCTCTCTAGCAAGTGCATGCAGCCTATAGCAAAAATCTCTTTAAAAAAAGGAATAATTGTATTTACCTCAAAAGTGTTATTTTGAGGATAAAGTATGTACTATTTTATTTTCTTATTTATATTTAGGAATGGGGATGATTTAATAAGACTACCTCACAGTGTGCATGAAATAGGTCACCCAAATTTGTCTCTACAGGTGTTGGAAATGAAGTTCAGCACTTCTTGTTCCTCCTTCTGGTGCTTACTTAGCTGATAAGATAGACATAGAGTGTATGTTAAAAGTTTGTTAGATATAAGAAATTTTTTGAGAGAGAAATTTTTGCTATAGGGCACATGCACTTTCTGGAGAGACAGAGAGACAGAAAGCAAGACATCATTCACCCTCTTTCCCCCCCAGGGGAGATGGCCATGCCACAATCCCTTCTCTTCTATTCTCCTTTCAGGATCTTGGGCACACACACACACACACACACACACACACACACACATGTCCAGCATCAGGTTTAAGCCACTAGGTCTGGGACTCGAACTGTGGTCAGTTGACCATGTGGTAGTCCAGCAACATAACCATTATGCAATCCTCTGGTTCCAAAGTATAAGAATATTTTTTTAAATAATATTATCTAGCATGTAATAAAGAACTTACTATTGTCAAGGACTATTGTTAAATACTTTTCATAGGTTAACCTATTGTTTAAGTTCCACTGTTATTTCCAATCTCAGAAAAGAGGATTGAGGCTCAGAAATGATGAACAACTTGCCCAAGATGATACACCTAGTAAGTGCAGAACAAATATTCAATGCCATGATCTGACTCCAGAATCTGTTCTCTTAATCACTATACCATACTGCCTAAAAATCTTATATTTCTGACATTGGAATAAAAAAGACTAGAGCTTGATTTCTGGCTCTACTACTTGGTTGTTGATATAACCTTAGACATACCTTACCACTTAATATTCTTTAGCTTCAATTTTCTCATTTATATAATGAGAATAACAAAAGTTATTGACTATTGCTCATAAGATTATTGCTGTGAGTGTTCAATGAGATAATATATGTAAAAAATTTAGTATACTACTTGGTTTATAATGAATATTAGATAAATATGTCCTTGTCAGCTCAGTCTATTATAAAATATAATACCATGTACTAGGTGGTTACATAACAGAAATTTATTTTCTCACAGTTATGGAATCTGGGAATGTTAAGGTCAAGGTGATGGTATGGTTGGTTTTTGGTGAAGTCTCTCTTTCCAGTTTGTATAACACCATCTTCTTAGTGTGTGCTCACTTGATGTGAAGAGAGAGAGAGAGAGAAAGAGAGAGAGAGATAGCATTTCATTTTATAAGGGCACTAACCCTATTATATATAAAGGCACTACCCTCATGAGCTCATTTTACCTTAGTTATCTCCCAGTGGTCCCTTGTCTCCCAAATACCACCATACCGGGGAGAAGAGCCTCAATATATGAATTTGGGGGGACATAGTTTAGCAAAAGTTATCTATTTTTATTAATGACTTTGATATAGTGCAAATAAATAGACACTGAAATAAAACAGATTTTATATGTGAATCCTGGCTCTGCCACTTACCAAACATGGGGTATCAGTTAATTTACTTAACAATTGTGAGCCTCAAATTCATTATCTATGAAATAGTATTAATAGAACTAACTTCTTCATTGGATGGTTGTGTGGATGAAATGAGATGATCAATATAAAACATATATAAAGTACCTAGATTTTTTTTTTCTTACCTTTTTGGTCTCAGTGTAAATAATACTACTCTAGATATATTTGGTCAAAAAAGGAAATGTAAGATAATGATAGAATCTTTGGAGGAAGAGAGTTATGCTGGAGTCACAGGTAACCTCACTTGCTAATTGTGTGACCTAGAAAAAGTTACTTAATCTCTCTAAACTGTAATTCCTAACCTGAAAAATAGGAAAAAGTTGCATTTATCTCAGAAACATTAGTTTATGGGAGTTCCTGCAGTCCCAGAGACAGAGGTAAGAGTTGCTGCCTTGTCTATGCTGACACCATTCTACCCTTCCTTCATCCAGGAGCATCAGGGAAACAAAAGTTATCCAGCCTTAAAAAGCTTCTGCACACAGAAACAATAGAGTGAATCAACCACTCTCATAATTGGAGAATGTATTTTCAAGTTATGCTTCAAATAAGGAACTGATAACCAGAATATACAGGGAAATTGAGTTCAACTGAAAGACATACAGTCAAAAGAATATCTGAAAATAAAAAATACTCAACATCCCTTATCATAAGGGAGATGCAAATCAAAACCACAGCTAGGGGACCAGCAGTTGGCATTAACGATTAAGTCGCTGGGTTCCCAGTGAGTCCCAGACTCAGTGGCTTAAACTCACACTGGGTGCATGTGCGTGCATGCCCAAGATCCTGAGAGGAGAATGGAGGACAAGGGATTGTGGTGTGGCCATCTCCCCTGGGATGGGGGGGATGATTTCTTGCTTTCTGTCTATCTCTCTCAGTGTTTCTGGTGAGCACACACACCTAGTGAGCACATGCGCCCTATAGCAAAAACCTCTCCAAAAACAAACAAACAAACACAAAAAACAGTGATTCACCACCTGACTCCATCAAAATGGTTAAGATTAAAAAAATTAAAATGATAAATGCTGGCAAGGCTGTCATTAAAAGGGAACTCTAATATATTGTTGGTAGGAATGTAAATTAGCACAGCCACTGTGGAGAACATTATGAATATTCCTCAAAGACCTATAAATACAACTACCATATGATCCAGCAATTCCATTCCCAGGGTATCTACCCAAAAGATAGGAATACCCTCAGTCAGAAAAGTACTCACACATCCATGTTTATTGTGGCATATTCACAATTGCTAAGACATGAAACTAACCAAAATGTCCACAAACAGATGAATGGATTGAAAAAGCAGCACAAACACAGCATAGAATACTGCTCAGCCATAAAAAAAAAAAAAAAAAAAAAAAAAAAAAAAAAAAAAAAAAAAAAAAAAAAAAAACCAAGACCTTGGCATTAACAGAAGGTGGATGAACATGGAAGATTTACTTTTAAGAGAAGCAAGCCAAACTATGAAAGAGAGGCATTGTATGTCCTCACTCAATATATACCAAATGTCTGCACTTTATGCCAGAAACTTAAAGACTGAAAGATATTGAAGCATGGAGAACATTGTGGATATTAGAGACAGTACAGGAGAAGGGTGAAAATTAGGGGATGGTGAAGGGAAGGGAATCAAGAGGGAAAAGAAAGGGGCAAAAAATTTAAGGGACACGGGAACCAGCAGTTAGCGTAATGGCTATGTCGCTGGACTCCCATGTAGTCGACCGCGGTTCATGTCCCGGACCCGGTGGCTTAAAACTCACGCCGGGTGTGTGTGCGTGTGTGCCCAAGATCCCGAGAGGAGAATGGAGGAGAAGGGATTGCGGCATGACCATCCCCTCTGGGGGGTGATTTCTCACTTTCTGTCTCTATGTCTCTCTCTGTCTGACGAGCGCACGCACCCTATAGCAAAAACCTCTCCAAAAAAAAAAAAAAATTAAGGGACACAAAAACTGAAAATTATCTGTTGATGATGATAATGTGGTAGGCAGTTAGCCATGAGCAGGCAGCCCTAAGAGAAAAGCGAAAGGCTCACCTAACTTCAGGTGCCAGGAGGGTGAGGCAATTTGCCATATTAATTCCTTGAGGTTTGAGGGAAGGATACAGGGATAGTTCGTAGATTTTCTTTTGTCAAAAGGACCCAAGCAAGCATTTGGTCATTAATATGATAGACTAATTGGGTGATCTAATTGATGCAACCTGACTCGCACTGGGCGTACATAATTAGGTGATCAAATTCCTCACTTTACCGGTGAGGAAGGTGCACAGGTGCAGGAGAGAATGTGTGGATTCAAATTTAAAGGAAGAACATAGGCAGCATAAGGGAGAGCCGCCCACTAATGAATATTCATGACCTCTAGTAATAATAACGGTTGACCAGTATCAAACGCAGTTGCCACTTGGCAATCTGCCCTCCCAACAACCTTTTGGGTGTACTTCCTTTCTTTCCTTTGCTTTCTTTTCTATTAAACTTTCTTTTCTGCTTCATTCGTGGTTGTGATTTCATTTTGCGCTTAGGGACAGATCTCTAATTTTAGTGATCTGGACCCAGAGAACCAAGGATTTCACAACACAGCTCAACACTTTCCCATCCATTAACATAAATGGCGCCGTGACTCGGATTGTACCTTCGAGACTGGTCTCTCCCCGCTGCAACCACCAAATCTTCCACTTGAACATCAGACTAGGTCTGTGAGTATAAACTATGCTATGCTTTGCCAGGCTCTCTGCAGTCCCCAGTTCTAACTTCTGGTCACTTTTTCTTCTGGGTCTT
>NW_006204286.1:335817-337479 GCF_000334495.1 Tupaia belangeri chinensis
GGGCGATTTTGGACGGGGCGGGTAGGACCCATACTTTTCTTATTGACACGGGAGCCGCCTATTCTGTACTTACCGCTTATGCTGGAGCCCCCTCCTCTCACTCTCGTCTCATAATAGGTGTATCAGGTAAACTTACTCATTGCCCTCTAACCCCAGCTCTTTGCTGTACTTGGGAGGACATAATTTTCTCCCATCAATTTTCTCCCATCAATTTTTAATTGTACCTCAATGCCCTACTCCCTTTATGGGAAGGGATATATCCTCAGTAAGTTGGGTGTTCAATTAACATTGAGACCTAGCACCTCTGCCTTTTGGGGACTGTTATTGGATCCTGATCCTGAAGTATGTCAAGACAACGTAATTCAGGAAGTCAATCCAGAAGTCGGGGCAATAGATATGCCCAGAAGGGCAAAAACAGCTGTCCCTGTTAAAATTAGGCTTAAGGATCCTAATACCGTCCCACATAAGAAACAATAACCACTTAAACCTGAGGCCATTCTAGGGCTTCAACCAATAATTACCAGACTCCTACAGGCTGGCATTTTAACCCCCTGTGAGTCACCCTATAACTCTCCTAGCAGTAAAAAAACCCAGTGGAGAATACTGCCTAGTCCAGGACCTCTGAGTGATAAATGAGGCAGTTATTCCCATTCATACAATGGTGCAATAATAGTGTAAACCCTTACACTATTTTGGGAGAAGTACCCCCAGATTCTCATTGGTTTTCAGTTTTGGATCTTAAGGATGCTTTCTTTTCTATTCCAATAGATGAAGATTCCCAATTCTTATTTGCCTTTGAGTGGAGAGGGAAGGGAACACCTCAACAACTAACATGGAGAACGCTCCCTCAGGGTTATCACGACAGTGCTCATTTTTTTGGTCAGGCTTTAGCTAGAGATCTGGGGGACCTAAACTTAAGAGAGGGAAAACTTATCCAGTATGTAGATGACCTTCTTATTTGCTCCCCTACCAAAGAGTTAGCAAGAAAACACCTGGTGGATACTTTAAATTTTTTGGCTGACCGAGGCTATAAAGCCTCTCAGGCTAAGGTCCAGCTTATACAAACAGAAGTTAAATATCTGGGACTCCTGGTCTCAAAAGGACAAAGAAAATTATCCCCTGAACGAGTTCAAGCCATTTTACAGATAGCTGAACCCCAGACTCGCTGCCAACTCTGGGCATTCTTGGGGCTTACAGGGTATTATCAGATATGGATACCTGGTTATGGACACATAGCCCAACCCTTATATGAGGTCTTGAAGGGTGAAATCAAGGGAGAACCCATTCTCTGGGAGCCCTGTCAGAAAGCTGCCTTTAAGGCTTTGAAAGAAGCTCTTATGAGGGCGCCTGCATTAGGACTCCCTCGTCCAGACCAGCCATCTCAACTCTTTGTAATGGAGAAACAAGGAATTGCATTGGGAGTTTTAACTCAGCACATAGGCCCTGTTTCTAGACCAGTTGCATATCTGTGTAAGAAATTGGATCAAGTGGCTAAGGGATGGCCAAGTTGCCTTAGAGCAGTAGCTGCCACAGCATGACTTGCTGAAGAATCTCTTAAATGGACAGCAGGGCAGCTCCTTCAAGTAAGCACCCCTCATCAAGCCTCCAAAATTCTAGAATCTAAGGGGCCTATTTGGCTTTCTGATAACCGTATACTTAAGT
>NW_006204286.1:343501-355515 GCF_000334495.1 Tupaia belangeri chinensis
GGGAAATGTGGTAGGCAGTTAGCCATGAGCGGGCAGCCCTAAGAGAAAAGCGAAAGGCTCACCTAGCTTCAGGTGCCAGGAGGGTGAGGCAATTTGCCATATTAATTCCTTGAGGCTTGAGGGAAGCATACAGGGATAGTTCGTAGATTTTTTTTTTGTCAAAAGGACCCAAGCAAGCATTTGGTCATTAATATGATAGACTAATTGGGTGATCTAATTGAGGCAACCTGACTCGCACTGGGCGTACGTAATTAGGTGACCAAATTCCTTCCTTTGCCTGTGAGGAATGTGCACAGGTGCAGGAGAGACTGTGGATTCAAATTTAAAGGAAGAACATAGGCAGCATAAGGGGGAGCCGCCCACTAATGAATATTCATGACCTCTAGTAATAATAACGGTTGACCAGTATCAAACGCAGTTGCCACTTGGCAATCCGCCCGCCCAAAAGCCTCTTGGGTGTACTTTCTTCTTTTCCTTTCCTTTCTTTCTATTAAACTTTCTTTTCTATCTACTTCACTCGTGGTTGCAATTTCATTTTGCGCCTAGGGACAGATCTCTAATTTTAGTGATCTGGACCCAAAGAACCAAGGATTTCACAATGCAGCTCAACACTTTTCCATCCGTTAACAATCCCTTCTCTTCCATTCTCCTCTCGGGATCTTGGGCACACATGCACACGTGCCCGGCGTGAGTTATAATGCTATACATGATTAAATGTACAAAATTATTAAATAAATATAAATATAAAAGTAGAACACAAAACAATTAGAAAAAAAGTGTAGCAAAAGGACAGGGATAAGTACACACATGTCAAAAATAACATTGAATTTCAGGATTAAATTTCCCAACTAAATGGCTAAAAGTTCAGATTGATTTGTTTTACACAGAAACAGGTTTAAGTACAAATTCATCAATTATTTGATAGACAATTGTTTCCAAGGGCTTCATATTGCATTTATACTTTTATAACTATAATTCCTTGTATAAAACCAGATAACAGAGAGAAAGTCCAAAATATTACAAGGAGTGGTCTTTCTTCAGAATGGATTTTAAAAAGGCTAAAATCAAGAACTTTGCAAATCACCAAATCACCAAATACCATGTTTTCTCTCTTTTTTTTTTTTTTTTAGAATTTTTTTTTCTTTAGGGGCCGTGGGCTTGCCCGCACAAACGAGCAGAGGAAGACAGAGAGACAGCGAGAAATCACCCCCCAAGGGTTATGGCCACGCCGCCATCACTTCTTCTCCAAACTCCTCTCGATATCTTGGGCACACACGCACACGCGCTGGGCGTGAGTTTTAAGCCACTGGGCCCGGGACGTGAACTGCAGTCGACTACATGGGAGTCCAGCGACATAGCCATTATGCTAACTGCTGGTCCCATTTCTTCTCTTTTAAACATCTCTTTCCAATTTCGTTTTACTTTTTTGAGGTCTTCTTTTTTAAAAAAGGATTATTTTATTTTATTTTATTTTATTTATTATTACTTTTTAAATTTGTTATAGGGCATATGTGTGCACCATAGAGAAATAGAAAGAAAAAGAGAGGAAGCAAGCTGCCAGGTCCAAGACTTGACCTGCAGGCAGCCATATGGGAGTCCAACGCCTTAACCACCATGTCTCCTGCTGGTCCCAAATACTTACTTCTTTATACACAGTATGATACTGTGGTCTTATAAGAACTCACAGTGAGTGAGTAAAAGTTTTCTTTTTTACCTCTTCCTAATGAGCTATTATTATGTACAGTTTTACCAGCCTCTAACTGAACCAATGATTGGTACTACAAATCCTTTTGGATTATAAACTCTTATCTCCCATAATACTCTACATGGAAATTACAAATTTTTCTTTCTTTGTTTATGTTAAGGTTATATTTGTTTTAAAAAAATGCATCCTTATTAATTTATGAGACTTCTTGTTGTCTGATTTTTATTCACTTTGGTTTTTCTTAGAACTGTATTTCACAGGAAAGAATATCATTGCCAATTCAATATATACTTCCAAAATACCAGTAGAGTGAATTTCAAAAGTTCACAATGTAATGTAATGTTAAATGTTGAAGTTGGTGAATGTGTTTATATCCTTGATTTGTTTATAATATACCATATACATGCATTACAAACCATACTGTACCCTATAAAGATGTCCAATGATTATATGTAAATCATAAATTACAGTAAATATTAAAACAAATAATAAATAGAGATCTACAAAGGATATTTTACCTAAAATAGAAAAAGAAATGAGACCCTATCGTTTGATTTTAAATGGATGAATATAGAATACATAATGCTAAGTGCAGTGAGCCAGACTTTGAAAGGTACACACTGTATATCCCCATGCTATATGTACTCAATGTCTGCAGTCTATGGTAGAAATGTAAAGATCCAAAGATATGATCATTGAGAGAATATGTGTAGATAACAGAGTCTGTAAGGTTGGGGAGTGGGTTGTAGTGGGTGATAGATGGTCGGTGGGAGGAGCAAAGGAAACCAACATATAATGGACAAAAGAATGTAAAGTTCTCTGTTTAAAAAAATGTATAATTTTTTTCTTTATGAAAATTAAAATTAAATAATTATTTTAAGGATTAGATAAGATAAAGTACATAAAGTTCCTGGCACAAGGCAGATGTACAATCAATTTAGTTATCATTATTCAGACTCGATCCTGCAAAGACCTTTCTTCTCCCTGAAAAAAATGTCTTTTTGTTTCTTCAAAACTCTGGAAATAGTCTGTTTCCTTGAACAAGATGATAGACTAGGTCCTCAGAGAATATTTTTCAACTGACCACCCATGCTCACTTTTAAAGTAGTGAAAGGAACCAAGGGGTTTAAGAATATGGTCCTTTGCAAAAAGATATGTACAAATATTATGGAAAAATAGTCATAGGGCTGGTCCTCTAGTACAGTGGTTAAGTGTCATGTGGAGGGAGCTAGATATTACTTGACTAAATATTGTTAAAATCCAGGCCTGATGGCTTAAAGAAATACCAGACATATGTGCATGTATGCCTAGGATCCTGATGAGAAGGACAAATGGAAGAAAGGGGATTGCAATGTGACCAGGCCCCAGTGGGGGTGCTTTTTCTTTTTTTCTCTGGCATGCCCTTTGGTATTAAAAAAATTCATAAATTTTGTAGTAAAATTCTGAGCCTGAAATGTAAAATAGATTTTGATAACTGAATTTCTTCATTCAGAGGTATTACTATCCTATTATCACATGTATAATCCATATTTATTTTTGAAAATAGAGAAGATACAAATAAGCAAAAACATATTCCTTAACCAGGAGCTTATCCCTGTCAGCAATTCAGTATATGTATTGCCAGACTTTGTATGTGTATATTTGTGTGTGTGTGTATGTGTGTGTGTGTATATACATATATATATATATATTTAAACTAGAGTATAGTACCATTCATAGTTTTTGTCACTTACACCTTGAATATATTTCCATGATCAGAATTCTAAGCATCTTTAAAGCTTGTTTTTGACAAAGTTACTTTCCAATGCAACTTTTTCATGCAATGTTTCACTGTAGAGGAGTTTCTTTCTAATGCCTGCTGGAAACCTCATTCTTGAGTCAGCTGCAATATCTGGAATCAGCCAATTATGCTCCTTAACTACTGGGCCACTATAGAGCTGATTCTGATCAAATGAAAAATCTAAGTATTGAGGAGGTATGAGATCCCCAAGTGCAAGTCGTCTTCTTTTTGCTGCCCTCAGCAGTCCTGAAATAATTTTCAAAAGCAAGCATAAAGAAATAAAATTTGCTTCACCCCTTCAGGGGAGAATGACTCAGTTAAGAAACATCTCTCTCATCAGTAGTTATGCTGAAAATGATCATTATAATTTTCATCTCTGTAATAAAACTTTGGTTTTGAATAGCTGGAAGGATTTCCACTTCTGTGGGGATGGAAGTAGTAAGAAGGCAGAGCCTTTGAAATGGTAGAAGTACTGAGTGACATACCAGCAATGCTAAGTGCCCACCTAGGCTCTTGTGGAGGAGTTCATTACCTTCGGATTCTGGACATGCTGGCTATGATTCATCCAAAGCTTTGCTATAGAAACATTCCCCAAATCCTAGACTGTGAGTCTTCATATGACTACTGCAAATGCCTTGCCATTTAAGAGAATTCTAAGACCTGAAGCTTCTGGAATTTGTTAATAACTTTCACAATCAGTAAGTTTGTGGTGCTTTCATGGCTGTTAAACTTCAAAGTGTCTGATGCATATGATTGATTTATATCCTATTTGAAGATTTCTCAAGTTCTGGTAAATAGGAAAGGACACATTCTTATGTCTTCCCCTGTGGTATGGAGCTGGAGCTGTGGTATTGAAAACAGAGAAAGTCTGGAGAACCTTGCAGTGGCAGGTCTTTATTTCATGTTTTTTTTTGGAGGGGTGATTTTTAAATTTGGGGTTCTAATTACCATGTCCAAAAGAATATTGTTCACATCTACTAGTTTCCCTAAAATCTGTGAAAATTTGTCTGCTCAGCTTACACACTATTCTTTTGTGCCTCACTGATTTTATACATAGCATTCTTTTTTCTTTCTAAACGTTAAAGTATTAGAGACTCTACAAATAATTGCGCTGAATATTAATCTATCCACGTCTTACTGAAAAGTTTGTTTTCTTTCAACTCAGATGCATCTATCTATCCTCATCAGAGGCTAGAGGAGGAAAGAGAAAAAATAAATTTTCTTTTGGTGGATATTAAATATCAAGCACTATATCAGGCAATTTGTGTATGTTACCCAGATGTCAGTCAATGTTTTCCTTTGCTTTGAGATTTATATAATTCTGGCATAAAGTCTTTATCATGCACTGCAGAGAAGTCCAATGGATATGACTCATCAGGGAACTATGGTGTCATTATCACATCTGGTTTTGAGTTTCTGCTTCCATTAATCTACCGGTCTCACAGTTTTTCTCTTTTTCTATTTGATATCCACTCAGCCAGGCAACTTTCCTTTGATTTTGTCCCAAACTGCTTTGTATATGTAATGCATAGTAAAGAGAACATTTTACTGACAACTGGAACTTAGGAGATTCTACATTCATGTAAAATTAATAATTTAGTACTGAATTTTAGACATGCCTTTTCTTGCCAGTTTTCTGGCCATGCTACTACAAGGAATTTTTCACTGGTTATCTTTTCTCATAGGCTCGGGCATACTTCTACCTTGCTCAAGCATCTCTCCCTCAAGGGTTTATTTTTTTTCCTTTTCTTTTTATAGTGTTTTACCTCAGCGTATGAACAGAGATATTTTAATTAATTAATTCATTTATTTTACAATTAAAATATGAATTTATTTTGGTACAAAAACTTTTTGAAATTCATACATAGTTTTCCCATTACCTGTTATTTCCATGAGCTTTTTTATACTGAAACATTTTTTAAAATTAATTAATTAACATTCATTCCCTAAGCATTGTCACAACATACAAAATGTGTTTTCCCATCCAGAATATACTGCATTGTGGCTTAATCATGCATGTTATTGTCAATAATTTTCCATTTCTAGTTTCATATAAATATATATACACATATATTTATGTGTGTGTGTATACATATATACATATATATATTATCCTTATTTCTGACCTTCTGCCCTTTCCCACCCTCCTTCCACACTATCTCTGGTGTCTACAGTTGTTTTACGCTCCTTTTTCCTCCCACATTTTATTGATCACACAATTTCTTATATAATCTAACTACTTTCAATAGCAAGTTCATCTGGTAATTTCAAGAAAAGCAGCTTTAACTTCAATAAATCAAAGAAATGCTAAGGGCTTTGCTTAAAACTTAAAGCAAGGAAACAGTTCAGGATTCTGTTCAAATAGTAGGTACATGGACCTATTGACAGATGAAGACAGGACACAAATCCTTAAAACCAGAAAACAAAGCCTACAAGAAAATCAGCGATGTTTTAGTCAAAAGTCATAAAATGCTATTTCACCAGTTCAGTCTCATGTACTTAATCTATCTTCTGTTGTGATTCGATCTTCCCAATTAAATTCTGGGATATAATATTCAACTCCAGACTTGCCCCTACAATTAAGTTGGCCATTTTCTTAGTTTTTGAACTCTTATTTCCGTGTGTCTGTGTTTAATTTTCCTGGTATAGCACTCCCTTGAGAACTTCTTGGAGATCTGGTTTGGTGTCGCATGTTTTTAAGTAAAGAACAGGGAGCAGTCGGGAACGAGTTTTTTTCCTCACTCACATTGTTTCTGATGAGAAATCTACTGTTAGCCTGATGGGCAATCCTTTGTAGGTGGCTTGCCGTTTTTCTATTGCCTATCTTAGTATCTTGTCTTTGTCTGTGGTTTTGGTCAATCTGGCTATAATGTGTCTTGGAGAAGATTTTCTTGGGTTGATTCTACTTGAGGTCCTTTTTATTTCTTGGGACAGGATCTTTGAGTGCCCCTCTAGGTTTGGAAAGTTTTCTTGCAGGATTTCATGCAATAGATTATGAATGCCCTTATGAGTCTCTTCACCTTCTGGGATACCAATTATCCAGATGTTTGGACATTTGATGATATCTAATATTTCTCATATATTATTCTAATTTTTTTGCTGTTTTCTCAGTCTTTGTGGTGAATTTTTCTAGGCCAGCAATTTTCACTTCCACGTCTGAGATTCTATTTTCTGTATGCTCTAGTCTTCTTTTAATACTTTCAAGGGAGATTTTGACTTTCTGTATTATCGCCTTCATTTCTAACAGGTTCATTTGATTCTTTTTTAAAGTGTCTAATTCCTCTTTTAGATCTTTCAAGAATTTCCTCACCTCCTGGAATTCATCAGCTCCTTTCTCCTGCCTCTTCTGTAGTTCAATGAACTGCAGATGGGTTTTCTTATATCGCTCCACTTCTCTATTTGCTGTCCCCCTCCAGAATCTTACTTCACAACATAATTCTCATTTTATCATACAAAACAATTTAGTTCTTTACCCCTTTACTCATTGTACAATTTAGTCTGCTCAAGTGGTCATAACACCCACTGGTGGTCAATAGAATGTGTGGTTAAAACAACAGATACATTTCTTACAGTTCTGGAGGTTGGAAGTCCAAGGTTAAGGCTCAAGGATTTATTTCTAATTCCTCTCTTTCTGGCTTATAGACAGATGCCTTTTTACTATGTCCTCACATGGCCTTTCTGCTATGCATGAAAAGAAAGTATGTGTGAGGGAGAACTCTGTAGTGTCTCTTACTCTTCTTACAAGGATACCAGCCTTATTTGACTAAAGACACCCTTATGACATCATGTAACCTTAATTGTCTCTTAAAAGACCTTATCTCCAAATATAGTCACACTGGGAGTTAGAGTTTAAATTTAAATGAGCTTTGAGATAACACAATTTACTCCATAATTTTCATCTTATAGCCTACCATTTTGTATCCAAAGATAGAGGTCCATGTATATTAGGGCTCACCATTCAGAAACACCTAGAGACTAGTAGATACTTAAAGATTTCAATTCTCTGTCTCATGTGCTCTGTTTCTCTTAACAGTCTAGAAATAGATGCTATAGTAGGCTGAACAATGACCATCCAAGGATACCAGGTCATAATAGGTGAAATTTGTAAATGTTAACTTAGGCAAGGTGCTTTACAAATGATCATTAAATTAATGATTTTGAAATTGGGAAATTGTCCTGGATTACTCAGGTGGACATTAAGTGCAATGTCATATATCTTATAGGAAGGAGGCAAGATGAAATTTTACATACACACAGAGGTGATGTGAAGATGAAGCAGAGAGATATCGAAGATCGAAGTTATACGGCCACAAACTAAAGAATACCAGTAGCTACAAGAAACTGGAAGAAGCAAGAAACATTTGCCAATAGAGCCTCCAGAATGAGCGTGGCCTTGCTGATACCTTGGTTTCAGTCCAGCAACATTGATTTTGAATTTATCTCCAGATCTGTAAGATAATATGAGTTGTTTAAATCCAAAAATGTTGTGGTAATTTGTTACAGTAGCCACAGGAAACTAATGCAAATAAAAAGAAAATAAAACAAGTTTTCTCACTGATAGAAATTTATTCTAACATCACCACCAACAATAACACCATACATAGTTTAGAAGGCAGGAGCTATGTTCAGGGTAGGGTTTAAATAATTAAAAAAAATAATTTGTTTATCCTTCCACATCTACATTACCTCATTAAATTTTTATAATAACCTTTTGAGATAAGAATCATAATTCTACTTTTACTGATTAAAAAAAATGAACCTGGAAGACTTTAACTTGCCAAAACCATACAAATAAGAACTGGGAGAGCCAGGATTTAAACTTATAGGAAGAAAGTTCAAGGTATTACAAAATCTATAAGTATATATGAAGGTAGCACTATTGAGTAGAAACATTTCTAATGCTTAAAATAATCCTGGCTCTTTATTTAGTGACATTTTTTTTTAAATATATGATAGTAGGCATTGCCATCAGTACAGTGGACATAACAATGGACCTTCCCAACTGAAAACTTGAATCATTTTTTTTAAATATAAGCTTTAAGACTCATTTAGATATTAGGTTTTCATGGAAACATGTTCAAGAATAAAAGAGTTTCATTCTGTAACAGTGATTATGACAGTCTTAGAACTCAAGCAGTGCAAATTCTACTGTGGGTGTGGAGTAGGTGTGTGTAATTAACATAGGATAACTTACTATAATACAAAGCAGACTATAAGTGATGTGATAAAATTTCTATCACTCCTTTTGGTCTCTCAGAATTTATCTCTAGATATTTTCTACAGATATGGGTAGGATTATAAGTTTGTTCTATTTTAATATATTTACTACAGAACATATCTGACATCTTAAAGTGAACTTTCTTACCCCAAGTCCTAACCAGCTTATATTTTGAATCTGAATATTTTGAACATTTGGTAAATGATTCATCCTGACTTTTTTGCACTAAGAGAAGCTTGTCTTACTCCCTTCTCTGTTAAGTGTGATGGATGCCTGAACCAAATTGTTTTCCTCAAATCTCTGTTTTCTTCCCTAGACTACAAAGAGAGAGAGAGAGAGAGAGAGATAGAGCAATAAATGGAAGGGATGATTCAATTTCACCTCCCCATAATGGGTTAAATGAGCAGTGAGATTCCTGGAAGGGTTCTGAGAGGAAGTTGAATTTAAACTGGGTAATAATGTTAGCAGATACAGAAGGGGGAAATGTAATTTCAGACAGAGGAGAATGGTTTGAGAAAAGAAATGGGTGTGAAATATTGCTGGGGAAATATTCTTTCCTGTATTTAGAAAGAGAATAGAGACACTATTGAAGATGGAGTGTTTAAGGGGATTTTAGATTTTAGTAAGGCTGAAAAATATAGAGGTCAGCTTAACCCCATTTCCTCTATAAGTTCATAAACTGATAGAATAGGAATGTTACAGATTAAAAAAAAAAGTTGGATTTCAGCAAGATATTTGGTAAGATATTTGGCTAACCTGACCTGGCTAACAGGATTTCCCAGAAGGTTAATAACTGAAAGACCATTACCAAAGAGTACGTTGTGTTAATTATATTTTCTTTTAATGTTTCTTTAAATTAACAACTCTTTATACCAGATGGAGATTATTTTTCATGGAATAATATAATTTTTTCATAAGAGTTGGTTCATAATAATAACAAACCTTGGATATCTTATTTTATAAAAAGTCTCTGAAATGTTTAGTATCAGAGACAAGTGATTCACTATTTATTATTATGGTGACTCATAAATAATTTGAAACCTGCAAATCAAGTGTTGTGAATGGATCAACAGATAACAGAGTGGTTATGTCACTGGACTCCCATATGGCTGACTATTGTTCAACTCCCGGACCTGGTGGCTTGAAAATCACGCCAGGGGACCAGCAGTAATGGCTATGTCGCTGGATTCCCATGTAGTCGACTGCGGTTCGCGTCCCAGACCCAGTGGCTTAAAAACTCATGCCGGGCGCGTGTGTGTGTGCGCCCAAGATCCTGAGAGGAGAATGGAGGAGAAGGGATTGTGGCGTGACCATCCACCCTGGGGGATGATTTCTTGCTTTCTGTCTCTCTCTCTGTCTGTCTGGCGAGCGCACACGCCCTATAGCAAAAACCTCTCCAAAAAAAAAGAGAAAAGAAAGAAAGAAAGGAAAAGAAAATCACGTCAGGTGCATACGCATGTGTGCCCAAGATCCCAGGAGGAAAATGGAGGAGAAAGGATTTCAGCGTGGCAGTCCCCTCTCAGGGGTGATTTCTCACTTTTCCTCTCACCATCTTTGTCTGTCTCTCTCCTGGGTGTGCTTTAAGACAAAAATTTCTTTTAAAAAGGTGTTATGAAAAATGAGTATTTTATAATTTCAGGAATTCCTGAGAATTCCCAGGAATTCTAATTTATTGATTCTGAACTCCAAACCCAAAATATACTGGGAATTTGAAAGGTCCTACTTCTTTTCAGTCATCTTCAAATCTTATATTTTCACAAAGTTCTTTCTGGCCTCATTTCTCCCAGTACCAGCATTCCAGATTATCCTCTGCTCTGTTTGATTTTTCTCCACATTACTGAGAATTTCTTGATACATTATTATTTGTTTATTTTTGAAGTCTTCATTTTGTTATCTTTTTAATGGGGGGGATACCCTGTCAGGTTTTCACCACACCATGATCCTTCTACCCCAGGGTCACAACCAGTCAGGATCACAGGTGCACAGCCATGCCCAATGTATTCAGGGTAGTCTAGGAACTGAATCTAGATTTCCCATGTGTCTCTAGCATCACACAGCAGCACCCTACTGCCTATGTCATTTTGGAAAGACCTGCTGTTTGTTTTTTTCCCTTTCTTTCGTTCTTTTTTCTTCTCTCTCTCTGTTTTTTGTTTTTGTTTTTGTTTTTCTTTTTTTTTTGTGGGGGAGAGGTTTTTGCTATAGGGCGCGTGCACTCACCAGACAGACAGAGAGAGACAGTGAGACAGAAAGTGAGAAATCAACCCCCAGGGGGGATGGTCACGCCACAATCCCTTCTCCTCCATTCTCCTCTCGGGATCTTGGGCATGCACGCATATGCGGCCGGCGTGAGTTTTAAGCCACCAGGTCCAGGACGCGAACTGTGGTCGACTATGTGGGAGTCCAGCGACATAGCCATTACGCTAACTGCTGGTTCCCATTTTTTTTTTTTTTAGAGATTGAGATTTTTACTATAAGGCACATGTGCTCCCTGGAGACAGAGAGGCAGAAAATGAGAAATCATACCCTTCAGGGTAAATGAGCATGCTTTAATCTCTCCTCCTCATTCTCTTTTTGGGATTTTGGACATACATGCCCACATTCCCGGCATAAGTTTTAAGCCACCTGGTCAAGAATCAAACTGCAGTTGACTACATGGCAGTCCAGCTATGTAACGATTATGCCACCAAAGCTGGTTCTGTCCTTTTTCTTTCTTTATTCATGGTAGAACACATTTACATGCACATGAGAGAGAGAAAAAAAGAGAGAGGAGAAACTTCCACAGGGGATGGTCCCACCATGATCCTCTTCTTCCAAACTTCTTGCCTGTTGGATCTTGAGCACACAACCACATGCCTGGTGTATTTCAGCCTGACCAATCTGGTACTCAAACCATGGTCACCATGTGGGATCTAGACTCCCTTGGCAAGCATATTACCCAGCACCATGGAGGCATCTCAGCTTATTTTTTGTTTTATCCTTCTCATAAAATTGCAAGCTCTATGAGGGTATGAAATTTTACTTTCACTGTTAGGTACAAAGTTCTTAGAACAATGCTTACCATATAGTATGCAACTTTAAATTATTTATTTAATAAATAATGAATAAGTAATAGATTATCAGATTTAGACTGACTTGAAAAGGAAGTGAATATTGGGAACCAGCAGTTAGCGTAATGGCTATGTCGCTGGATTCCCACGTAGTCGACCGTGGTTTGTGTCCTGGACCCGGTGGCTTAAAACTCATGCTGGGTGCGTGTGCGTGCGTGCCCAAGATCCCTAGAGGAGAATGGAGGAGAAGGGATTGCGGCGTGA
>NW_006204286.1:355578-387961 GCF_000334495.1 Tupaia belangeri chinensis
CGAGCCCGCCCTACAGTGAAAAGCACCCCAAAAAAAAAAAAAAAAGGAAGTGAATATAGAAGTGAGCCGATCAATAGGTTCACAGGTTCAGGGAAATGAAGATATCTGTAGAAGTTTAGATGAGGTAGTGATAAAGGAATGATATGTCCAGAAGAATAAAAGATTGTAGTTGTAACATGGGATACTAGTGATTAAAATTTCAAAGATAAAGTTATAGATTTAAGACATAATCATGGAGATGGATGAATGATAAAGAGTGATGATGAAGGTTGGTGTTCAGGTAAGCAAGGCTAGTGGTAAGAATAGAAGGATGATTGGAAAAAATCTACATAAAAATTGAAGTTGCCTTAGATGATGTCCAGAAAAAGTAAGGAGATAAAGTTGATGATCTCAGGTACTAATATTCTTAGTAAATGTTGGAGTGGACCTGGAAGTCTGAGAATGACTCTCTTCTCTGAAGAGAGATTAGAGGTGGTACAATTAGATAACATGATTCTCAAAAGGAGCCTTTTGTTTAAATATTACCATTTGTTGAACTTCTACCACATGTGTAAGATAAGGTACTAGATGTTTTACATCTATTATGTGATGAAATCCTTACAAAAACCCCTAATGGTATCTGAGAGTTTCTTCTAAACTGATACACTGCTATAGCTTTCTTAAATACCAAGTTGCCTGAGGAAGAATGCTGTAAGGAATATGAAGGAAGCAGTGGAAGTAAATGCCATAGTTATTATAGTAGGAAGTGCTCTGGGTGGAGACATACAGGAAGTTCTTAGCCACACATTTTCTGTAGTCAGATAGAAACATCAGCAGTTTTCATCAGGAGATAACATGAAGTAGTTATTAAATATCAGCTTGTTATACTCTGAGCATAGGTCTGTGAATGGTCAGTGGATTGTACGTGTCTTTGGACTCTAGGAATTTGAACAGTGCAATCCAAAACTAGAGTACAAAATTGGAGACAATGGTCAGATATTAGATAGATGGCACTGGTATGAACAGGAAAGATGGTAGTGGCTAACGTATACCAGGAATTGGTGTAGGGTACTTTTAGGGTAATGGCATCCACCACGTTTAAGGAAGGGTTTTATATACAAATGTGTTTGGGAGGGAGGGCAAGGGAAGTGATGGGGATGGTGATGAGGGCCATTTGGCAAGTCAGACATGATGTCTAGATCCAGATTACTTTACAAGAACAGTGAGAGGCTGGGAGATGTAGAAACAAACTTTCTGCTGCAAATGGTCTCCAGTTAAAGGGTTTCTTGTTTGATGCAGGATGATGTGGGTTGAATTGTGTCTTCCAAAAAGGTATCTCAAAGTCCTAACCCCTAGTACCTCAGAGTGTGACCCTACTTGAAAATAGAATCATTGCTAATGTAATTAGTAAAGATTAGGTCACCCTAGAGTATATTAGGCTCTTAGTACAATATGATTGGCATCCTTTTAAAAAGAAAAGATACAGGGACCAGTAGTTGGCGTAATGGCTATGTCCCTGGACTCCCACGTAGTCAACCATGGTTCGAGTCCCAGACCCGGTGGCTTAAACTCACACCAGGCGTGTGTGCTTGCGTGTCCAATATCCCGAGAGGAGAATGGAAGAGAAGGGACTGCAGTGTGGCCATCCCCACTGGGGGGTGGTTTCTTGCTTTCTGTCTCTCTGTTTCTCTCTGGCTTTCTGGTGAATGCATGTGCCCTATAGCAAAACCTCTCCAGAAAAAGAAGAAAAAAAAAAAAGAAAAGATTCAGAAAATGACATATGGGGATAATATCATGTAATGACAGAGGCACAAATTGGAGTGATGCAGCTGCAAGCCAAGAAATGAACAGGATCAATCAGAAGCTAGGAAAAGGCAAGAAAGTATTCTACCTAGAGTGTCAGAGAGAGCCTGGCTCTGCTGACACCTTGATTTTGCACTTTGTAGCCTCTAAAACTGTGAAAGAATCTGTTTTTGTTGTTTTAAACTGCCCAGTTTGTGTTACTTTGTTAGGGCAGCCCTAGGAAACAAATACATAGGGACATCAAAAGTTCCCACGAATTAGGTTCAATGTCCACCTCCAGTGGCTTCACCACCTAGTGAATGCAGTCAGCCACACGCCTGGCTGGCTTGGACACAACACAGTTTATTAACATCCAGTACAAGTCTTCTCACTGCTGCCCTCTGGTGGCTTTCCATCTAGCTACATAGATTTACAGGTCTGCCCATATCACATGAGGTAAGACATAAAGGTCTGGTGACTTTTTCTTCCTTTCTTTTTTCTTTCTTCTTTCTTTCTTTTTCTTCCTTTCATTCTTTCTTTCTTTCTTGAGAGATTTTTGCTATAGGGCACATGTGCTTGCCAGAGAAACATAGAGAGGCAGAAAGTAAGAAATCATCCCCCCATTGGGGATGGACACACTAATGTCTTTTCTTCCATTCTCATTTTGGTGTTTTGGGCATGCACTCACATGAGCCCAGAGGGAGTTTCAAGCCTCTAGGTATGGGACTCAAACTGCAGTTGACCATGTGGGAGTCCAACAACGTAACCATTACACTATTGGCTGGTCCCAAGGGACTGACTTTCAAAACTGAGGTTTCTCCATTTTTCCTGATACTCTGGCTTCTTTGTCTTTCACTTCACACTCAAGCTTCGTGAAATAATTGTACTCACAATCTTCACTCCTCTGACCTCTGTCTCTAGTTGACTAAGGTAATTTATTTTTCCTCCATGGCAGAGAAACTTGGACCTCTCTTACCCTGACACCTCTGAGACCTTATACCCCATTGTCCCAATTCTTTTATAATGTTACCCTGTTAGAAAAATGAAAAATGATCTAAAATTAAAATTTTAGTTCCCAATAAAGTCTCTATGTCCATGCTAGCAAGTATTTTTATTTTTAGGTTTTTGCCATAGAGTGTGTGTGCTCAACAGAGAGAAACAGAGAGAGGGAAATTAAGAAATCACCCTCTTTGGCTGGGGATTGTGGATGGCCACATCACAATCTCTTGTCCTCCATTATCCTCTTTGGATTTAGGACATAAACACATACATGTCTGGTGTGATTTTCAAACCACTGGGTCTGGGACTCAAACCATGGTCAGCCATGTGGGAGTCCAGCACCTTAATCACAATGCCATATGCTTGTCCCAGTAAGGATATTTTATCAAGGCCTAGCAATTTTTCAACTCATGAGTCTCTGTGACGCCAAAATCTTGCAACCTAGTCACCAATATGTAAAGATCACTTGTGTTCACATAGTTTATGTAGATCCTGTATTCATATCACTAGAGCTGCTGATATTATAATGAAACAAAAAGAGAAGTAGTATCGAAAGAAAACCAGAAGACTTGTATTTGACATAAGGCATAACCACAATCAAATTTCATACACACACCCATTGTCATCAATATCTTTTCTTTCATTAGCAGTTATGGGCAAACCTATGTGAGTCATTATCCCATCACAATAAGACTCAGCAATAGTATTTCAATAAATTATTCTACCTTCACTGGATATAATCAATCATAATGTCATCTTGACCTTTCATAATATCACAGAATGTGAGAACTTACAACAAGATTATAGATCGCCTAGTTCCACTTTCTTATTTTACATATGTGGAAACTGAGGCCACATATAGGCAACAGAAAATGGCTTGTACAGAGGCACACAGTTATTAAGATAAGATCTAAACTCCTAGTCTCCTGACTCCTAGTCTTGGTATTATTTTACTTTGCCACTCTGCTAGGAGCCATCATATAAAAAAAAGCTCGATGAGATGAATATTTAGTTAAGGGATTTTCCCCCTTATGATTCTCTAAGGAAATTATCTAGCAGATTTTAGCTGTGTTAGGTTTGATAATATATAAAATAAGGTTTATTTTACTCAGCCTTATAGTCAGAAGAAACTGTTATGGGGGAAAAAAGAAATATTGGCCATTTTCTTTCACAATGTCTCTGTAGACCCCACTGCCCAAGGATAGTCACAAGGTACTCTAGAAAATCTGCATGCTTATTCCCCAAAGTACTTATCACTCAGAGTGTAATCTAAAAAGTGGGACTCCAAGGGGAATAAACCTCACATCTAGACACTCACTTCTGATAGGAAGCCACTGACTTGTAAGATACCACTAAATAAATCAAAAACTTGTGCAAGACCAGACATTTCCAGGAGATGGCAGTATAAGGCAAGTCTGGATCAAAAGGAACAGAAAATTGAAAAGGGACAAAAAGTAATTTTTCATTGCATAGAAATAGGCTTAAGACAAGAACTTGGCACTGACTAAAAATTTTATAAAAACAACAGACAGTGATATGACAAGATCATATATGTCATAGGTGTGAGATTTCCCAGGCAATGACCACCCACTGTTTTAAAAGAAATGAGATTAAATTATTAAATACAGTTGGAAAGTTTGTTCTAAATACTTCTTTTTAAAAATTTTTTGGAGAGATTTTTACCATAGGCCACATGCACTCACCAGAGAGACAGAAAGTGAGAAATCACCTTCTGGTGGGATGGCCATGCCTCAATCCCTTCTCCTTCATTCTCCTCTCGGGATCTTGGGCACACGCTCACATGTGCCTGGTGTATTTAAGCCACCGTGTCCAGGATTCAAACCGCAGTCGACTACATGGGAGTCCAGCAACATAGCCATTATACCAACTGCTGGCCCCATGTTCAAAATGCTTGTAAGAAGTGAACGCTCTGTGTTTAGCAATGAGATGACTTACATTCTCAAAGGAATGCCCTAAGTATATTATGCATGGATAGGTTTGCACAGAGTTTATAATATCCACTTTTATTGGTTGTCTGACATGTTAGGCACTGTGTGCTCTATACTTATGTACATAAATTATGTCATTTAATCTCAAGACTGAAGTAGCTACCATCATCTCAATTTTATTGATGAGGAAACTGAAATTTAGAAATTTTAAGTAAGTTTCCCAGCAGTCAATATTTATACATCAAATACAAAATCCCATCTATAGCTTACTTATTTTTCTTCATAACTTTAGATCTTCTTTCTTCTTAACTTCAGACCTATTCTTTTGGTACTTTTGTAATTGATTTTTGACTATTTGAAAGTATGTTCACTTAAAAAGTATAATAGAGAGGGAACAAAGTTTTGCAGCATTGCCAAGAGAAAACTATGCTATCTATCCTCTGATGAAAAGAGAAACAGCCCTGAGCTACTCAACTCACCAATTAACAATAGTATTATTTTGTGAATTTTAATTCATTTGTGGTTTACCTTTCTCTGACCTGGATTCCTGGCTTTCCAAACTGATTGGGGGGCTGATTGACAGATGTAAAAAAGCGAATGCAAACTGTGTGTGCAAACACTGAGTTTGCTCTTTGTCAACACACAAGGTTGGCTCTAAATGCAGTATTTCTAGTATCAACCTGAGCTGAACAATTAACTCTATTTACTGAACGAAAGCCTCAGTTCCTCCTCAACTTTTGTTGATCCTGGTGATCAGAATCATTGCATTTAATAGGATCAAATATAGAAAGCTGCACCCATATCTCTTTCATTGACTCTCTTTTTCCCCCTTTTCCTGTTTCTACAGTTAGAAATTTTAAAAAAGAAAAATAAAAATTAGATCAGACCATACCAGAAGAAATTTTTGACTACCTAGAAATCTCACAGGGTAACATTTATACTGATAGTTATTATAGTCTAAAATCAAGTAGTCAGCCTTTCAAGGCCAATTATTCATCCTGTCTGTAATCGAAAGCTGATAAGTCTCCAAAGAGCTGACTTAACTCACCAGCATCACCAAAGATTGGTGTCTAAAATCAAGATGTTATTATATAATGAGCTACAGCTGAGAAAGGAATCATAACCACCCACCCTGTGACCAGCCCATCTCTCCCATTTATTTACTGGGATGTCAAAACATAATCAGAAAGTTGCTTATTAAGCACAAAGAAGAAGTGAAATAGGCTGCATTATTTGACTGAATAATAACAACAGGCACTGGCTCCTCTACTAACTAACTATCAGTCTTTAAGTAAGCTGCTTTATCTCATGGCACTTCAGTTTCTTGCTCCATAAAATGGACATAACAACATCTACTATTTTGTGAGATCACTGTGAAGATTAAGTTAGTTAGTAAAAGCAATGTGCTCAGAATAATGCCTAGCAGCTAATAAATGTCTTAAAATGTTAGTTATTATTATTTTTAAGAACTAACACATCCATTTTGACAACAGAATTACCCTGATTTCACTCTCTTGAACCTCTCTTACCAGTCATTTATAGACTTTTTCATTATTTACATTTTTAAATTTCATTTTATTTTATACATTCAATCACATTATTTGGCTTACAAAGTGAGTATTTCAACAGGTTAACTCTCTCCCTAGTCCAGTTGATAAAACTATAAAATATCTTCAACAGATAATACAACATTTCTCTGTCCCACTAATGTTTTGTCTCTCTATTTTTCATCTAAATGTCTTTCCTCAGACCCTACTCTTTGAACTCTCTCCCTAGTGCAGTTGATAAAACTATAAAATATCTTCAACAGATAATACAACATTTCTCTGTCCCACTAATGTTTTGTCTCTCTATTTTTCATCTAAATGTCTTTCCTCAGACCCTACTCTTTCACACATACTATATCTGATATTTACATCCATTTACTATGTTTTTATATCCTTTAGTCAATCAGTTTTAGTCATAGAGTAAGGACACTTGGTATAAATAGTATTCCAGAGAGTATATGTGCCACAGTTTTTCAATCCATTCATCTGTTCATGGGCATTTGGGTTTGTTCCATGTCTTAGCAATTGTGAATAGTGCTGCAGTAAACAACGATGTGAAAGCATGTTTCTGATTAAGAATTCTTCTGTCCTTTGGGAGATACCAAGGAGTGGGATTGCTGGATCGTATAGTTTGTAGATTTTTGAGTAATCTCCAAATTGTTCTCCACAGTGGCTGGACTAATTTACATTTTCACCAGCAGTGCAGGAGAGTTCCTCTTTCACCACACTCTCGCCAGCACTTATCAATTTTGTTTTTCAGTCTTAGTCATTCTGACTGGGATTAGGTGGTATCTCATTGTTGTTTTGATCTCCATTTCCCTAACAATGAGGGATGTTGAGCATATTTTCATGT
This sequence comes from Tupaia belangeri chinensis, assembly GCF_000334495.1. Lineage (NCBI taxonomy): Eukaryota > Metazoa > Chordata > Mammalia > Scandentia > Tupaiidae > Tupaia > Tupaia belangeri. Next base: position 362,688 of record NW_006204286.1, read on the forward strand.
GCCTTTTGGCAATTCATATGTCATCCTTAGAATGTGTTTTTTTTTAAACTCTTTCTCCCATCTTTTAATAGGGTTGATCAAGTTTTTCCAAACAGCTGCTTGAGTGCCTTGTATATTCTGGATATCAGTTCCTTATCTGACCCATAGCTTACAAAAATATTTTCCCGTTCTGAGGGCTGTCTAGTCACACTAACTACTGTGTCATTTGCCATCCAGAAACTTCTTAGTCTCATGTAATCCCACTTGTCTATTTTGGGGATTATCAACTGTGCTATGGGGGCCTTATTTAAGAAGTCTTTGCCTACTCCAATGTCTCCCAGAGTTTCCCTAGTGTTTTCCAGAAGAAGCTTTACAGTTTGTGGTTTTAGATTTAGATATTTGATCCACCTTGACTTGATTTTTATCAAAGGTGAGAGTAGGGGTTCAGATTCATCTTTCTGCAGGTGGAAATCCAGTTTTTCCAGCACCATTTGCTGAAGAGGTTTTCCTTTTGCCACTGGATTGACTTGTACACCTTGTCAAAAATCAGCTGACAGTATGTCTGGGAATTTATTTCTGGGGACACTATACTGTTCCATTGGTCCACATGTCTGTTTCTGTGCCAGTACTATGCTCTTTTGATTACCACAGCGTTGTAGTTTACTTTTGGGTCAGACAGTGAGATGTTGCCACTCCATTCTTCTTGAGCAGAGTTGCATTGGCAATAGAGGGTCATTTATGATTCCAGACAAATTTTATGGTTGTCTTTTCTACATCTGTGGAGAGTGCGTCTGGTACTTTGATTGGGATAGCATTAAATATATAGATTAATTTGGGTAGAATTGTTGCCATTTTGATTATATTAATTCTTCCAATCCAGAAACATGGGATGTTCTTCCACTTTTTTGTGTCATTTTTAATTTCTTTTTTTTAGTTTCTCATAATTTTCCTTGTGGAGGTCTTTCACTTCTTTGGTTAGTTTTATTCCTAGGTTTCTTATACTTTTTTGTGGCTATGATAAATGGAACCATTCTCCTCTCAGGATCTTGGGCACGCATGCACATGTGTCTGGCATGAGTTTAAGCTACCAGGTTTAGGATTCGAACCACGGTCGACTACACGGGAGTCCAGCGACATAGCCATTACTCTACCTGCTGGTCCTTCCTTCAATTTTTCAATTTCCTTTTTTAGGTTCTCATAATTTCCCTTGTGGAGGTCTTTAACTTTTTTCGTTAGATATATTCCTAAGTATCTCATACTTTTTGTGTCTATGGTAAATGGAATAATTTTTTTTCAGTTCTACTTCAGTGTGCCTGTTGTACAGATATAGAAATGGTATAGATTTCTCTATATTGATTTTGTATCCTGCAACTTTACTGTATTCATGTATTATTTCCATACATTTTTTTCATGGAAACCATTGGGTCTTCTATGTATACAATCATGTCATCTATGAATAGTGAAAATTTCACCTCTTCTTTTCCTATTTGAATGCCTTTTATTTTTTCCTTTTTTCTAATTGCATTGGAGAGGACTTCCAGTACTATGTTGAAAAGGAGTGGAGAAATTGGGCATCCTTGTCTTGTACCCATTTTTAGTGGAAAAGCTTTCAGCGTTTCTCCATTCAGGATGTTTGCTATGGGTTTTCCATAAATAGCTTTTATTTTGTTTAGAAATGACCCTTCCATGCTGATTTTGCTGAAAGCCTTGATCATGAAAGTATGTTGTATCTTATCAAATGCTTTTTCTGCATCAATTGACATGACCATATTGTTTTTAATCTTTCTTCCTTTTATTATGTTGTATTAAATTTATGGTTTTGCATATATTGAACCAACCTTGCATTCCTGGAATAAAGACTACCTTGATCATGATGTATAATCTTTTTCATAAGTGGTTAGATACAATTTGCTAGTATCTTGTTGAGAAATTTTGAATCTATATTCATAAATAGCTTTTTATATTTATAAAAAGCATTTTGATGTTGTATCTTATCAAATGTTTTTCTGCATCAATTGATATGACCATATGGTTTTTATCTTTCTTTCTGTTAATATGGTGTATTATATTTATGGTTTTGCATATGTTGAACCAACCTTGCATTCCTAGAATAAAGCCTACCTGATCATGATGTATAATCTTTTTTATAAGTGATTGGGTACAATTTGCTAGTATCTTGTTGAGAAACTTTGAGTCTACATTCATCAGAGATATTGGTCTATAGTTTTCCTTCCTTGTCCTGTCCTTACCTGTTTGAAGGGTAAGGATGATAGAGGCTTCATAGAATGAATTAGGGAGAGATTCACTGTTTTAGATCTTTAGAAATAACTTGAGCAGAATGTGGGTTTAACTCTTCTTTGAAAGTTTTGTAGAATTCAGAGGAGAAGCCATCAGGGCCAGGGCTTTTCTTTGTTGGGAGGTTATTTATTACTGATTCAATTTTGTGGCTTGTTGTGGGCCTATTCCAACTTCCTTTATCCTCCTGGGTCAATCTTGGTAGATTATATGTGCCCAGAAATTGGTCCATCTCATCCATATTGTCTTGATTCTTGGCATATAGATGTTCATAGTATCCTCTAATGATGTTCTGTATTTCTACTATGTCTGTTGTTATATTGCCTTCTGAGTTGTAGATTTGGTTTATCCAATTCCTTTCTCTCTTCTTTTTTTTTCTTTTCTTTTTTCCTTTTTTGGAGAGGTTTTTTTGCTATAGGGCATGTGTGCTCACTAGAAAGACAGAGAGAGACAGAGAGACAGAAAATGAGAAATCACCCACCAGGGGGGATGGCCACGATGCAATCCCTTCTCCTCCATTCTCCTCTCGGGATCTTGGGCACACACGCACATGCGCCCGGTGTGGGTTTAAGCCACTGGGTCTGGGTCTTGAACCACAGTGGACTACATGGGAGTCCAGTGACATAGCCATTATGCTAACTGCTGGTCCCTCTCTCTTCTTCAATTTTGTCTGTCTTTTCAAAGAACCAGCTTTTACTTTCATTTGTTTTCTGTATAGTTCTTTTATTTTCTATTTCATATATTTCTGCTCACATCTTTTTTACTTTCTTTCTCCAGGAGTTTTTTGGATCTCTTTGCTATTGCTTTTCCAATTCTCAGAGTCACGATATTAGGTGATCCATTTGCCTTCTTTTCGTCTTCTTCTGTAAACTAATTAGTATGAATTTCCCTCTTATGACTGCCTTTGCAGTGTCCCAAAGATTATGGAAACTCCTGTAATCATTGTCATTGGCTTCCAGGAATCTTTTGATTTCAATCTTTATTTCTTCAGTAGTTATGGAGCCATTCAGGAGTAGGTTATTTAGTTTCCAGATATTTGAGTATTTTTTGAGTATTTCTCTTCAACTCAAGTTTAATTCTATCATGGTCAGAGAAGATGCTGGATATAGTTTCTATGCCTTTCAATCTGTAGAGGCTTGCTTTGCATCCTATGATGTATGTGGTCAGTCTTCGAGAAGGTTCCATGTGAGGGTGAGAAAAAAGTGTATCTCATGGTTTTTGGATGGAAAGTTCTATAGATGTCTGTTAAGTCCATTTGATTAATGGTATCATTTAGATCCTTTATCTCTTTACCTATTTTTTGTCAAGATGATCTTTCCAGAGGGGATTGTGTGGTGTTGAGGTCTCCAACATCTAGTGTGTTGCAGTCTGTATCTCCTTTTAGATCTAACAGTCTTTCCTTCATATATTTGAGTGCTCCTCTGTTAGGTGCATAGATATTTATAAGCATTATATCTTCTTGATCTATTGACCCTATTACTACAATGTTGTGCCCTTCTTTGTCTCTTCTAACAGTTTTTGTTTTAAAGCCTATTTTGTGAGAAATTAGTATCGTGAACTCCAGCTCTTTTTTGATTCCCCTTTGCATGGAAAACCTTTTTCCAACTCTTCACTTTCAATCTATGTATGCCTTTATACATCATGTGGGTTTCCTGTAGGCAACAGATAGAGGGTTTCTGTTTTTGTTTTTTTTTTTTTTTTTTTTTTTTTTTTTTGGGGGTGTGGTGTTGTTTTTTCCTGTGTCTCTTGATTGGAGAATTTAATCCATTAACATTCAATGTTATTATCAATGTTACTGGACTTGTCCCAACGTTTAAATTGGCCATTGTCTTTGTTGCCTTTTATCCCTTTGTTTCTGGATGTTAATTTTTTAGTTTTCCTGGAACAGTACTTTCTTCAGGATTTCTTGAAGAACTGGTTATAGACTTTCTTTGTTGTTTCTTTAGTGAGAGATTTTTTTTGCTATAGGGCACATGTGCTCACCAGAGAGACAGAGAAAGATAGAGATTGAAAACAAGAATTCACCCTCCAGGAGGGATGACCACACTACAATCCCTTCTCTTCCATTCTCCTCTCAGGATTCTGTGCTTGCATGCACACACGCCCGAGTGAGTTTTAACCCACCAGGTCTGAGATTTAAATCACACTCAACTACATGAGAGTCCAGCGACATAACCATTACACCATCTGCTGGTCCCCATTTAATGAGTTTCTTATGCATCACATTATCTTATCAGCTTCCTTGGTTGTAGCTATCATGTGTATATGGGTGATACCCACATTTGTATCTCCATCTCTGATAGCTCCTCTGAGTTTAACACTTATATATTCAACACCAACATTTAGCCTAATGTTTTCCAAAATTTTTTATGAGGAAGAAAATGTAGAAAATAGAAATAATGATACAAAATGCTGGGGTTAGTGGATAGGGCTGTCTGCAACCTGAGGCATGCAGCCTGACAAGCTGGCTAGTCTAGCTCCTAGGAAAAGCCTAGCTATTCTGAGGGCCAATATACAATCATCTCAAACTGGATAAGGTTCTCCTCCTCAATGCTCCTACAGGTTATATTGGTTTTAACACTTAATCTGCCACCCTGAAATTCTCTTCTCAATTGTTTGCATTTCCTTCTAAAGTATAAGCTCTTTGAGAAAAGATTCTCCTTATAAATCACCTGTGAGGTGATTAATAAATTTTTAAAAATATAATTTACCTCTAATATTTTAAAGTTTTCATTGTGGACTAATCATTAATTTGATTGACAAATTCTTTTCTTAGACATATTAATATTGTCAATCACTTTATAACAAAGACTAACTTTAAAACGCACTTTCATTTCTCTGATCCATTATGTATTTATTTTCTGTTTTATTTCTTTTTTATTTTATTATTATTTTATACATTCAATTGCTATATGTCATTTAGCTTGTAGAGAGAATTTACGCAACATGAAATACACCACAGATCAGTCCAGTTCAGAATACTATATGCATTATCATCAACAGGTAATAAATCATATCTGTGTCTCAAAAATGTCTCACCTCTCTATTTTCTCACTAATTTTCTTCCCTATATTCTTCCTTTAAGCCAAACCCCAGAATTATTTGGAGACACCTTCTGTATTCCACAAACATCATCCCCTTTCTGTTAGATATTTATTTTTAAAACCAAGCCTAGTTATTTAATGGTTTTTAGACAAATAGAAAAAAATAAATATTACAAACAACTGAGAAATGCTAAATAAAGACAATCATGGAAGAGGAGATGAGTAAAGATAGAAATTTAGAAATATCAGTCTAAAACTAGTTCTATCAATGAATAGGTTTCTTCTATACTAAACATTTTCTTCTAGTGATCTATCTTGTTTGAATATTATTTCAGAAAAAGGTACTTCTATACAAATATCAAACTGTAAAGAAACTTCTATACAAACAATTGATTACAGTAATGGGTTTAGCTATGTTATACTGTTAATACTGGATTCATCTAGCTTCGTACATAAAGAATGACGATGATATGTACACACTAGGAATTGTAAAACTATTTTTTGCAAGCTTAAACTTCTCTCTTGTATTGCTGTTTTACCTCATTTTTAGCTGTTTTGCATGTTTTTTTTAATAGAGGAGATTAAAACCATAGGATCTCTACTCTTATATCTTTGAACCCTAGTGTCCCTCAAATGTGATTTATATGAAGGATACTTTAAAAATAAATATGTATTGTGGTTCATAATGGAATATTAATCTGCTAATGTTAAGTTATTTCAACCTAGAACTTAATACATAAAAGCAGAATGTTTTTTCCCTTTATAGTGGCATGTTGCAGAATGCCATTAAATTCATTCTCTCTGCTCTTGTAGGCAATAGTTGGTAGAAATAGTCCCAGCTCAGCGGGGCTTCTCAATTTCTGAGGTATGTTACAAGCTACATTTTCAAAGCTGGCTGGATAATAAAATTGCTGGCGTATTTGTTGAATTGTAAATGCAAATCTGTGCACCATGTAATTAATATATTCCTGAAACAATAAATTAGCTCTGAGAGTTGAAAATGGAAACGTTAGGTAAATCATAGATATTTTTTGTTTGTGAAAGCATTTGAGGGGCCTATTTAAAAAAGAAATACCATATATGTTTTAAATATTGTTTGCAAGCATAGTCCAGTTACCTTATTTCATTTTATAAAACTGTTGGTATTTTCAAATGACTGACATAACACCTTTCCAAATTTTCTTAGAAAATCCATAATGAACCACTCATGGCCGTTTTCAGGAACTTCAAACCATCATCCCCTCCCTCTGTTCCCAGATACTCTCAATTACCCACAGAGGATAAGAGGTGGGAAGAGTGGGTGATATATCAATATAACATGTGTTCCACAAATAAAAACTTTGGCCACTCAGTAGCAGCTGCCTTTAGCCTCTCTATTAATTAAGAATATGGTGGACAATGGAATGTGAAAGGGAGGGAATCAAGGGGGGAAGTGTAAACATTTAACAGACACAAATATGGAAAGTTATCTGTTGATGATAATGTGTATGGCAGTATTTTTGACTTAATTAGTATACATATTCATGCTGAGAAAATTCATTTTGTATCTATAAAGATGTACAGTTGTTAAATTAAAAAAATAAGAGTAAAAGGATATGTTCAGATACATGCTACATGAAAAACAACCAACAGGGCTTAAGAAAATAATGGTTTGGTATTTTTTCACATGAAAACATGTCTAGAGGTAGGTGGGTGATGGTTTTGATATTAGCTCAATAATACTATCTGAAGTCAAGGTAGTTTGCTTGTTTGTTTGTTTGTTTTATCAACTATTCTTATTATATTGACTACCTTCATATTTGTTTTATTATTGTAAGAAGATAGCTGCTGAAGTTCCAGAGAACATGTTTATATTAAAATGGAGAGAAGGCAGGAAGGAAGAATTAGTGCTAGCAGATTTTTGCTTAATGTCTCACTGACAGAGTGAATCACATTGCCACTCCTAGTTGCAGGTGATTACGGAAAATTGAGTTTTTGGCTTTCCAGCTTCTATAATGGGAAGTAGCAAAGAAAGAGGAGGTTGGAAATGGATAGGGACAGCTAATTATTAGATTTTTGTCTTTGGCCTGCTGTGGTGCTTTCTCTTCTCATTGCCAATAATGACGCTATTAGTCTCATCAATCAGATTGGAACCCATTGATTTCTGCACTGGGAGTGATTTCTGCTCCTACATCCATGGATTCAGGAAGGAATTCAAAGTTACTGGTCAAATGATATTTGGAGTGGCAAACATCATGGCATTCCAAACCACTGCTTCCTTCTGATCTTACTTTACTGCCTGGGGTCAACTTAACATTTGTTGTTGTTTATAGTAATAATTACTATTACTCATACATTCAATTGCTATACATTATTTAAATTGTAAAGAGAATTTATCCAGCATGAAATATACCTCAGACCTTTCCAATTGAGAATACTATACACATCATCATCAATACGTAATAAACCAATTCTCTGTCCCATAAATCTCTTACCTCTCTCTATATTTTTCTCAAATTTCCTTCCCTACGCTCTTCTCCTCTCCCACTCTTCTTCCACTTTGTCCCCAGTGTCTATAATAACGTTCAATGCTTTTATATTCTCCAGTTTTTTGGTCTCTACCATAGAGTGCAGACAGTTGGTATAAGTTAATTGGAGGCATACAATGTCTCTTGTTAATAACCTGACTTGCTTCAGTCAGCAATAAATCTTCCATATTCATCCACATTCTATCAAATGCCAGGGTCTGGTTGATTTTTATGGCTGAATATTGTTCCATGGAGTATATATGATACACTTTTCAATCCATTCAACCATTTGTGGACATTTGGATTGGTTCCATGTCTTAGCAATCATGAATAATGCCTCAATAAACACAGATGTACAAGTACTTTTCTGACTGAGCATTCTTCTGTCTTTTGGGTAGATACCCAGGAGTGGAATTGCTGGATCATTTTGTAGTTCTATCTGAAAGTCTTTGAGGAACCTCTATATTGTTCTCCACAGTGGTGGGACCAATTTACATTCCCACCAACAATGTAGGAGAGTTACCCTTTCACCACATCTCCACTAAAATTTACCATTTTCTTTTTTAAATATTCTCCATTCTGACTGGGTTGAAGTGGTATCTCATTTTAGTTTTGATCTGCATCTCCTTTATGATGAGGGATGTTGAGTATTTTTTTCATATGTGTTTTGGCTGTTCATGTGACTTCCTTAAAGATTTATTTATTCAGTTACTTTTTCCATCTTTTAATTAGGTTAACAGTTTTTTTTCCCAGTTAAGTTGCTTGAGTTCCATTCCAAGGGTTATCAGTTCACACTAATCACTGTGCCCTTTTCTGTGCAGGAATTTCTCTATCTGATGTGATCCCACTTGTCTATTTTGGGGATTATTGCTTGGGCTTTGGGGTTTTACTTAAGAAGTCTTTGCCTACCCCAGTGTCTCACAGATTTTCTCCAATGTTTTCCATCTGTAGTTTTACAGCTTGAGGTCCTAGGTTTAGATCTTTGAATCACTGAGTTAATTTTTGTTAACGGTGACAGATAGAGGTTCAGATTCATCTTTTGCTGTTGGATACACAGTTTTTTCACCACCATTTGGTAAAGATGTTTTTCTTTTCCCACTGGATTGACTGATACCTTTTGTCAAAGATTAGTTGACTGTATGTTCTGGGGTTTATTTCTGGGATTCTGCTCTGTTTCATTGGTCTTTGTATCTATTTTTGTGCCAATACCATGCTGTTTTGATTATCACCACTTTGTAATATATTTTGGAGTCAGGAAATAAGATGCCGCCCATTGCACGCTTCTTGCACAGGATTGCTTTGACAATACAGGGTCTTTTATGATTCCAGACAAATTCTATGATTATTTTTTTCTAAATCTGTGAAGTGTGCCCCTTTGTAATTTTATAGGAATTGCATTAAATATGGATAGATTTGGGTAGAATTGCCATTTTGATTATATAAATTCTCCAAATCCAGGAACATGGGATGTCCTTCAATGTTTTTGTGTCATTTTTAATTTCTTTCAAAAGATTTTCATAGTTTTCCTTATAGAGGTCTTTGCCTTCCTTGGTTAGATTTATGCCAAGGTATCATATACTTTTTGTGGCTATGTTAAATGGGATTACTTTCTTCAGTTCTGTATTTGTCTGCTTATTGTTTGTAAGTAGAAATGCTATAAATTTCTGCAAGTTAATTTTGTATCCTGCCACTTTACTATATGCATTTAATACTTAAAGAAATTTTCTTGTTGATACCATTGGGTATTCTAGGTATACAATCATGTCATCTGCATAGAGAGGTAATTTCAACTCTTCTTTTTCTATCGGAATTCCTTTAATTTCATTCTTTTGTCTCGTTGCATTGGCTAGAACTCCAGTACTATATTGAATAAGAGCAGAGAGAGTGGTAAGCCTTGTGTCAATTTTTAGTGAAAAAGATTTCAGCTTTTTCCCATTCAGTATAATGTTAACTATGTTTTTCATAGACGACTTTTATTATGCTGAGAAATGATCCTTCTATGCTGATTTTACTGAGAGTCTTAATCATGAAGGAATGTTGTGTTTTTCAAATGCTTTTTCTGCATTGATTGAAATAATCATATGGTTTTTATCTTTCTTTCTGTTAGTATGGTGTATTATATTTATGATTTTACATATGTTGAATCACCTTTGCATCCCTGGAATAAAGCCTACCTGGTCGTGATGAATAATTGTTTTTATATGGTGTTGGATACAATTTGCAAGTATCTTGTTGAGAGTTTTTACATCTATATTTCTCAGAGATATAGGTCTATAGTTTTCCTTTCTTCTTGTATCTTTATCAGTTTTGGGAATAAGGGTGATGAAGGCTTCATAGGCTGAATTTTGGAGGGTTTCTTCCTTTTGGATCTTTAAAAATAATTTGAATAGAATGAGAGTTAACTCTTCTTTAAAAGTTTTGTAGAATTCAGAAGTGAAGTCATCAGGACCTGGACTTTTCTTTGTAGGGAAGTTATTTATTACTGATTCAATCTTATCACTTGTGGGTCTATTCAGGCTTTCTATGTCCTCCTGAGTCAATCTTGGTAGATTATAAGTGTCCACGAATTTGTCCATCTCATCCAGACTTTCTTGTTTGTTGGCATATAGTAGCTCATAGTATCCTCTAATGATGTTTTGTATTTCTAGTATGTCTGTTGTAATATTGCCAGCAAATTTGATTTATCTGGTTCCTTTCTCTCTTGTTCTTAATTAGTCTAGCTAATGGTATGTCAATCTTGTTTATCTTTTCAAAGAACCAGCTTTTGCTTTCATTTATTTTCTGTAGAGTTTGCTTATTTTCTATTTCCTTTATTTCTGCTCAAACTTTTATTAATTTTTTTCTCCTGGCATTTTTTGAATTTTTTTGTTGTTGGTTTCCTAGTTTCCTGAGGCATGATGTTGAGGTTGACCTTTTGCTACCTTTTCATCTTTTTCTTACACTTACTAATTGCTATAAACTTCCCTCTTATGACTGATTTTGCAGTGTCCCACAGATTATGGAAACTCAGGTGCTAATTATCATTTGTTTCCATGAATCTTTTGATTTCAGTCTTAATCTCTTCGGTAGTCATGAAGTCACTCAGAAGTAAATTAGTTAGTTTCCATGTAATTGTGTATTTTTGAGGGTTTTTCCTGAAGTGATTTTCAAGTTTATTTCCATCATGGTCGGAGAAAATGCTGAATATAGTTTCTATGCCTTTGAATCTATAAAGACTGGGTTTTCACCCAATCATGTGGTCTATCTTTAAGAAAGTATCATGTGAGGGTGAGAAAAATGTATATTTTATGCTTTTTGAGTGGAAAATTCTATAGATGTCTGTCAAGTCCATCTAATTTATGGTATCATTTAGGTCCTGTATCTCTTTGCTTAGTGTTTGTCTCATCGATTTATCTAAAGGAGATAATGGGGTGTTGAGATCTCCAACAATTAGTGTATTACAGTCTCCTTTAAGGTCTATCAATCTTTTCTTTACATATTTGAGTGCTCCTGAATTGGGTACATAAATATTTATAAGCATTATATCTTGATGAATTAGCCCTTTTACTATTATATAATGCTCTTCTTTGTCTCTTCCTGAAGTTCCTGTCTTAAACCCTATTTTGGCTGAAATTTGTATAGCGACTCCCATTCTTTTTTTATTTTCATTTGCATGGAATACCTTTTTCCAGGTCTTCACTTTTAGTCTATATATGTCTTTATCCATGAAATGGGTTTCTTGTAGGCATTAGATAGAGGGTTTCTGATTTATTATCCATTCAGCCAGTCTGTGTCCCTACAGTTAACTCGGCCATATTCTTGGCTGTTTTTTGTTCTCTTATTTATGTCTATCTTTCTTTATTTTTCTTGGTATAGTACTCCTTTCTTGGTATAGTACTCCTTGAAGAGCTGGTATTGAGTTGTTAAATTCTTTCAGGTTTTTTTCTTTTTTTCTGGGAATCCTTTTATGCTTTTTTTCCCATATGAAGGATAATCTTGCCAGGTACAGTAACCTTGGTTGAAATTGTTTTTCATTTAACACTTCAAATATATTTCCTCACTCATTCCTTGCTTGCATTGTTTCTAGTGAGAGGTCCAGTGTTAGCCTGATGAAATAAATAACCTTTGTAAGTGACTTGACATTTCTCTCTTGCCAATTTTAGTATCTTGTCTTTGTGATTTTGGCCAATATGGCTATGATATGCCATGGATAAAATCTCTTGTATTGATTCTATTTGGGATTTTTTTCTATTTCTTGGGTCTGAATGTTTGAGTGCTTCTCTAGACTTGGAAAGTTTTCTTCCAGGATTTCATGGAATAGATTATCAATGCCCTTATTAGTTTCTTCATCTTCTGAGATACTAATTATTCAGATGATTGGGCATTTAATAGTACCTAGTATTTCTCGTATATTGTCCTCATTTTTTTTTTTTTGGTTATTTTGTGAGCATTTTTGATATTTTTTTCTAGGTCAGAGGTTTTATATTTTACCTCCTAGATTTGATCTTTTGCATGATCTAATCTGCTTTTAATACTTTCAAGGGATGTTTTTATTTCCTGTATTACAGCCTTCATATCTAACAGTTCCATTTGATTCTTTTTCATGGTGTCTAATTCTTCTTTTGTATAGTGAATGACTTCCTCATCTTTTGGTGTTCAATGTCTCTTTCCTTTTGCATTTCATAAACTTTTGTCACTATAAATATTCTAAATTCTTTTTCTGACATTTTGGTAATATCCTCTAATTTTTTTCATACTTGGAAACAAGCTACTGTGTTTCCTTGCTGGAGATGTTTTACTTGTTTCTCTCATCCTTGAGGCTCTTCTCTTATTTTTAGCCATTTGGCAATATATTCACTTTTGGCTAATTTGTTGGTGAAGGATTCTGTGACTATGAGCTCATGTGTTTCCCTTTTCTGTGAAAATAATTCTGTGCTAATTTCTACATTCTACTCTGTCTTCCAATGTGGTAACCTCAGGCGAGGTTTTGAGAGCAGACTTTATGAGAAGGGGTGTTTTCTTTTTCCAACCAGTTCTGAGGGGGAAAAAGAATTCTCTGCATCTTACAGTATACAGATGTTTGGCTACTATGCACCTAGACCTGTCTAGGTAGTGGGTGTAGGCTGAGCAGCAAAATGAAAAAGTAGGGTAAAAGAAAATGAAACTATAAAACAGAAATAGGAAGAAAAAGCAAAGAAAAAAGAAAGAACAAAACAAAAATAACAGAAAAAAGGATAAAATAGGTCCAGCCAAAATAAAATTAAGTTAAAAATGAAAACCATATGGTGCACTAGCAGAACACACAGCGGTGGAGATGCCTGCAAGTATTCTGTCCTATATGGGGGAAGAAGAGACACATTAGGAAGAGAAAGGGTCAGAAGTAATAAAACATTTTTTTTTGTTAGAAAAGATAGTAAATAACAGGATATATAGAGATTTTCTCTGCCTTTTTTAGCTTCTAGAGTCTGGAAGAGGAGAACTCTGACTCAGGACTTCACAGCAGTGAGGGTATGTCCAGTAAGGGGCAGCACATGCAGAGATCGAACATAACTCTTTTTGTCTCCTTAGGATTAATTCTCATATAAATATCATATTTCATAAGTTACAAGACACACTATTTGTCATATTTTTATCTCTCTGAAATTAGGGTTTATTTTCAATAAATGCATCTTACAACCAATGTTGGCCAGGAGACTCTTGGATGTAGTTGCCATTGCATGTACATGTGGAGACCTACTCATTGCAGTTTGTAATATTAACACAAAATAATGGTGTGCTTTACAATTAGTCTCATATTAATTTAATGAAGTATATTATATAGCTAAAGAAATAGCCCGTTCCTACTTTAGACTTGTCAAATTATTGGAGATAGCAGCAAGAAGGAAGAGCTTAGGTATAAACTGAAAATTACTCCATGGACATTAAAGAAGACTATCATCAAGTAAATATCAGGAAAAAATTAAGAATATAAGGGGGACCAGCAGTTAGTGTAATGGCTATGTCGCTGGACTCCCATGTAGTCGACCGCGGTTCGCGTCCTGGACCCGGTGGCTTAAAACTCATGCCGGGCACGTGTGCGTGCATGCCCAAGATCCCAAGAGGAGAATGGAGGAGGAGGGATTGTGGTGTGGCCATCCCCCCTGGGGGGTGATTTCTTGCTTTCTGTCTCTATGTCTCTCTCTGTCTGGCGAGCGCTCGTGCCCTATAGCAAAAACCTCTCCAAAAAAAAAAAATTAAGAATATAAGATGAGGGCTACCTCTGTGATACAGTGATAATGTGCTACTCAAAAGAAGCTGAATCCTACATGGCAACTGTGGTTTGAATCCCCAGCCCAGTCAGCCTGAAATACTTTGGGAGACAACTAGTGCCCAGGATCCTATGCACTGGAGAACTGCAAGAAGAAAATTGCAGCATGACCAGACTCTGTAGAAACTGCCCATCTCTCTCTCTCTTGCTTTCACTCTCACTCATGTGTGGATGCACACACTTTATCATGAATAACAACAAAAATTTAATATAGGATATGGCCAGCAGATAGCATGATGGTTAATGTGCTGAAGTCCGTAACTACATTGCCAACTATCGTTCAAGTCCCAGATGCCCCTCACTTTCTCTCTCTCTGTCTCTCCAGTGAGAGTATACGCTCTATGGCCAGAAAACATATACATACACACACACACACACACACACACACACACACACATGAAAATGGGAATTATTAATTTATTTAAGTGAAAATAATTATGAAATAATATTTTGATTATAAATGACAGTGGACAACCACACTGTTTGTTGGATAACAAGATTTTCTTTGTGTTGGTCTTTGAGCTAGTGGAAGGTTATTTCCAACCATCTGATCTGGATTCACTTCATGGTCACATCACTTAAACTCTTTCTGGAGGGTATCAAAAAAATTCCTCTCAAATTTCAATTTGGTCTCTGGAGAAAAACTGTAGATTGATGCCTACATCACAGGGCAGCTAGATTTATCATTCTTCAGATACCAAGTAGGTTTCAGAATGTTCCTGTCAGGAGCCTTGAAGTTAGTTAATCCAAAATACCTCTTAGCAGTTGTACTTGGTACTCATCCAGATGCAAGTCCCCTGGAGGCACTTTTCTGATCTCTCTTTCTTTGTTATCCTGTGATTCATCCTCCCAATGCTGTGCCTACCCCCAGACTCTTCTATGCTCTGAAATCTTCTTGTTATTATAACCTATCTCCCCCATCTTTCTCTTCTCAAAACTCCCTCTCTACCTCTGGTCTTCACTGAAACTTGGCCATTTCTAGAACACATAGAACACATCATTTTTACTTCAACCTTCTTTTGCTAAAGCTGCTTATTGTCTCCTAGTACTCATATTACATGCTTGCAAGGCAGTTGGCATTCTTTGCACTTCTAAACTGTTCATCCACATTTCTGCACAAAATTCTTCCCACCTTTGAAACTCCTGCCATCTAACTGTAGTAGCCTCCCTTATCTTGTTTCTGTTCTACCAACTCAATGATGCTTCTCTCACATACACTGGAAACTTTGGCACTTAGCTTTATCTTTTGCTCTGCACCATTGTTGTCACCATTATGAATATCTTGAAGGCAACTTCTCCAATGCTTTAACTCAGAGTTTTTGAACTTCATGACTCCAACCATTTGCATCTTTACTTAATTTTAGTGACTCTTCACCATAGAATAGTTACACCCTGAAATTTGTTGTCCAGAACTATATTGGCTTTAAATCTTAATTTCCAATTTCCTAAATCTCACTCTTACCACACTGATTTCTTTTTTCAGTTTTATTTTTCTTATTTCTTACATTCAATCACTGTGTATCTTTACAACATAGAAAATAAATTTTTCCAGCATGAATACACTGTATGTATGTTTGTTCAGTCAAAGATAATTTTCTACTTTATCACTTTCTTTCTCAACCTGGAAAGCTACATTACCACTATATCAACCCCCAATCACAACCATCCATGGAATAACTGATAGATTTGATTAATTTATTCAGTAAATAGTTATAAAAGCCCTACTATATTCGATATTCTGTACCTAGCACTGTAGATATTCTAATAAGCTAAATACATGTTGTTTCTGATCTTGTGGAATCACTGTCTACTGGGGGAAACAAAGGTTACTTAATCAAATATTCACACAAACAAATATAAAGCCACAAACTGAAATAAATGTCTTGAAATAAAAAAAATACAAGTACCATGAAATCATGTAATAGATCTGATGTTTTTCTAGAACACATAGAACACATCATTTTTACTTCAACCTTCTTTTGCTAAAGCTGCTTATTGTCTCCTAGTACTCATATTACATGCTTGCAAGGCAGTTGGCATTCTTTGCACTTCTAAACTGTTCATCCACATTTCTGCACAAAATTCTTCCCACCTTTGAAACTCCTGCCATCTAACTGTAGTAGCCTCCCTTATCTTGTTTCTGTTCTACCAACTCAATGATGCTTCTCTCACATACACTGGAAACTTTGGCACTTAGCTTTATCTTTTGCTCTGCACCATTGTTGTCACCATTATGGATATCTTGAAGGCAACTTCTCCAATGCTTTAACTCAGAGTTTTTGAACTTCATGACTCCAACCATTTGCATCTTTACTTAATTTTAGTGACTCTTCACCATAGAATAGTTACACCCTGAAATTTGTTGTCCAGAACTATATTGGCTTTAAATCTTAATTTCCAATTTCCTAAATCTCACTCTTACCACACTGATTTCTTTTTTCAGTTTTATTTTTCTTATTTCTTACATTCAATCACTGTGTATCTTTACAACATAGAAAATAAATTTTTCCAGCATGAATACACTGTATGTATGTTTGTTCAGTCAAAGATAATTTTCTACTTTATCACTTTCTTTCTCAACCTGGAAAGCTACATTACCACTATATCAACCCCCAATCACAACCATCCATGGAATAACTGATAGATTTGATTAATTTATTCAGTAAATAGTTATAAAAGCCCTACTATATTCGATATTCTGTACCTAGCACTGTAGATATTCTAATAAGCTAAATACATGTTGTTTCTGATCTTGTGGAATCACTGTCTACTGGGGGAAACAAAGGTTACTTAATCAAATATTCACACAAACAAATATAAAGCCACAAACTGAAATAAATGTCTTGAAATAAAAAAAATACAAGTACCATGAAATCATGTAATAGATCTGATGTTTTTCAAAAAAAGGAAATGTCAGGGAAGAGTCCTCATGGAAGTGATCTTTGAACTGAAATATGGAGGTTAAGTAGGGGTTGCATAAGCATCGAAAGTAGAGAAAAAAACACGAGCAAAGGCTGTGAGGCAAGAAATTCAGGGAATAGTAAAAGAACTAGAAAAAAGACAAAGTGACTTCATTGTAGAAAGCAATTTGGGGAGAGGAACCGAAGTGTCTGGAGGGGAGGCAGGATCATGGAAATGCAGTCTTTGCCACCATGCTGTTGAAGGCACTGAGAGGTGTAAAGTGAGTTAATAAAATATCTGTGTTTTACTAGACTTTCTGGTTGTAGTTTAAAAGGGGGAGGCAAAAGTAAATTCAGAGGCATAGCAGTGGTTGCCAGTTGCTTATCCCATGGTTCTTTTTCACCTTCTTTCTTAGTTACAGCGTATTTTTTTTTCTGGATTGACATATTGCCTATTGAAATGGAAGATATCTTATACACTTTTTATAGCTCTGAGCAGTTACCTGAATAAATTCTGGCCAACAAGACTTAAGGGTGAATATATGGAATTTCCAGGAAGCATTTCTAAAAGAGGAAGTTCACATCTTTTACCCTCCCTACCCACCCCCATTTTTGTCTAGAACGCAGCCATAGAATAAATGCCTCCTGAAAATGTGAGGGAAAAATCAGCTTTTATTAAAAAAAAATAACAAAGCTAGTGAAGCTTATATGGAAACATTCATGTTCCATGAGCTAAACATAGCAGAGCCAGAAGGAAAAAAAGGCCTGAGTCTTTGTTGATCTGGAGCAAAAAAACATCCCTAAAGTGCCCACCTCTGGAATTTTTTAGGGAATAAAGAAGTAAACCTCATGAAGAACCATTATATACCTCATTTTACTTAAGTATGATGACCCAAGACTGCTTTCAGACAGACCATAAACTCAACTAGAATATACAATGGGAGAAAAAGATTCATTTTATAAAGCAACGAAGAAGACAAAATACACTGGCAATAACTAAACAAGTAATGTGAAAGATTAATATAACAAAGTCTTAAAAAACCTATTAATGGAACCACTATTGCATTCCTGAGCCTCACTCACTGGTGCAGGAGAGACAAAGGGAGCCAGCTGCTGATAAAGGATGCCTCTGAATTTCCTCCTGGTGTCTTTTAAACACCCAGCTGTACTTTCAGATCCCACAGTGCAGTGACTCACACACTGCACTGTGACTTGTGCTTATTTCTTTAGTTAAATTGTTCCAGACCAGCCCCAGGTGCATATCATCCTGCAGAGTTTTTAGAAGAACCAAGCACCTGAAACTGGCTACATACATCCTACTCTGATTGAAATATACAGCACTCTACAAAAACACACCTGGGAGAAGAACTGCTCTTTTACCCTGACACCGCAGAACCAATTCAAAAAAGTAGGAAGAAGCAAATACTTCATCAGATGAATAAAAACCAGCACAGATGCACAAGACAAGGAAAAAACAGGGGACTGGGACCAGCAGTTAGCATAATGGCTATGTCGCTGGACTCCCATGTAGTCGACCGCAGTTCGTGTCCCATGCCCGTGGCTTAAAACTCACGCCGGGTGTGTGTGGGTGCGTGCCCAAGATCCCGAAAGGAAAATGGAGGTGAAGGGATTGTCGCATGGCCATCCCCCTTGGGGAGGGGGTGATTTCTCACTTTCTGTCTCTCTCTGTCTGTTCTGTGAGCGCACATGCCCTATAGCAAACAAAAAAACAAACAAAAACAGGGGACTAATTCTCACCCAAGGGAATACAACAACATCTCATCAACCACTGACATCACAATAGGACTTACAGAAATGTCAGAAAAAGAATTCAGAATATTCACAGTGACAAAGCTAAATGAGATGCAATAGAAAATAGACAATCAGTTCCAGGAGATGAGGAAGTCCTTCCACGACCTCAAGGAGAAACTCTACAAAGAGATAGACACATAAAAAATAACCAAACATGTCCCGACCGGCAGGACAGTCGAACAGGTTTCCTGAGGGAAGGAGTGAGAGACAGGATGAACGGCGCAGTGTTGCAACACAGAGACGACGCAGTGTTACAACTTTTCAGGGTCGTCTGTTTATTGTGGGCAGCACGGAGACAACACAGTGTTACAACTCTTCAGGGTCATCCGGAGACAACGCGGTGTCACAGCTCAGGGTCGTCCAGAGACGACGTGGTGTCATGGCTCTTCAGGATCTTCAGGGTCGTCTGGTGATTGTAGGCCAGGGGTCGTGGTTATATTCATGTTGGTGGGCCGTGATTGGTTGAATGAAGGATTTTAAAAGGTGGGTTATGATTGGTTGCTTTTGTGGACCAATCATGAGGTGCCAGATATGCAAATCTGAATCTGAGGGATTCTAAGCTCACTGATTTGCTATGGGAAGTGGCCAATCAGAGTATAGTTTTGAAGGTGAGGTTTTTGAAGGGGAGCCAGTTGTGACCTTTGTCATTGTGTAATTGTTTGCTCTCTGAGCCTAAGATGGCAATAGTAAGAGACTCATGAAAATGGCCTCGGCAGACTCACTGGTGCGCAGTCTCCCACACAAACAGGGGCCAGCAAGTGGCATGGTGGTTAAGGTGCTGGACTCCCACGTGACTGACCATGGTTTGTGTCCCATACTTGGCAGTTTGCTTTCTCTCTCTCTCTCTCTTGAAATTGAAGAATAGCAATAAATAAATGAAATTAAATAAATAATTATTTTAAAAATAATCAAGCATGACTTCTAGAGATGAAGACAATAATACAGGAAACCAAAACCTCCTTCAAAAGTATTAATAGCAGGTTAGATCATGCAGAAGATCAACTCTCTAATCTAGAAAACAAAACCACCATAAAGAATTATTTTTAAAAATTAGCACATACAAGAAATACTAAAAACCATTCAACATCCAAATATCTCAATAATAGGTATTCTAGAAGGTGAAGAATCTGATAAGGGCATAGAAGACCTATTCCAGAAATACTTGTGGAAAACATTCCAAGCCTAGAGAAATATTCAGACATCCACACACACAAAGAACTCTAAATAGAATCAACATAAGAAGATCTTCTCCATGGCATATTGTAGCCAGATTGGCCAAAATGAAGAGAAAGACAACATTCTAACAATGGTAGAAGAGAAATATCAACATTTCTCTTTATGAATGTTATCCTATTAGGCTAACATCAGACCTTTCAACTAAAACAATGCAAGAAAGGGAATAATGGTAAGACATAGTCAAAACGCTAAAGGAAAAATAATTTCAACTAAGAATACTATACCCAGCGAGGTTATCCTTTAAATGGGAAGAAAAAAGTAAAATAATTCTCATATAAAGAAAAATTGAAAATATCACTCTAGACCAGATCTTCAAGAAGCACAGAAGGGAGTACTGCATTAGGATAACTAAACAAAGATCAACATAGCTAAAACCCAAACTACAGAAACAACAAAATGGTTAACAAGATGGCAGGGATAAGTCGACACATATCAATTATCATGGTGAATGTTAACAAATTATATTTTACAATTATAATACACTGACTATGGCCAGTAGGTGTTGGAATGGTTAAGGTGCTAGAATATCACATGGCCAATTGTGGTTCGAGTCCCAAACCCAGTGGCTAGAAATGCAAATCAAACATCTATGCACTCATGCCCAAAATCCCAGAAGGAAAAAGGAGAAGGTATTGCTGCATAGCCATCCCCCTGAGGAGGTGATTTCTTACTTACTCTCTCATTGTCCCTCTCTATCTCTTTCTGGTGAGCACATCTATCCTACGGCTTGAAAATCACAACAAATAAATAGATAAATAAACAAAGGTTTAAAAAATAAGATGCAGACTATTAAATGAATAAAAGAAATAAAAGTCCTTTATCTGCTACTTATAAAGAGCACATCATATTGATGAAGACATACATAGGCTGAAAGCAAAAGGCTCGAAGATATTTCATGCAAACAGAAAACAAAAAGAGGCTGCAAGTCACAATATTGATATCAGACAAAACAGACTTCAAAACAAAAAGTGTAAGAAGAGACAAAGAAGGACTCATTCACCTATAGGACATAACACTTATGTCTGTGCACCCAACACTGGAGCACCAAGGTATGTGAAAGGCTGCTAGATCTAAAGGGAGAGAATTAAACACATCAATCAACACTCCACTGTCTCTTTTAGACAAGTCATCTGGACAAAAATAAGTGAAGAGACACAGGAATTATATGACATCATAAATCAAGTGGATTTGACAGACATCTATAGAACATTTCACCCAACAACTAAAAAATACACATTCTTCTCACCCCCACATGTAACATTTTCAAAGATTAACCACACAATAGGACATAAAACAAGTCTTTACAAATTCAAAGATACAGAAAACTATGTCCAGCATCTTTTCTGACCACAATGGAAAGAAATTTGAAATCAACTACAACAAGAAACCTTGAAAATACACAAACACATGGAAACTTAACCTACCTCTGAATGATATCATGACCACTGATAAAATTAAGACTGAAATTATAAGATTCATTTAAACCAATGATAACACACACACAAGTTTTCATAACTATGGGACACAGCAAGAAAAGTCTTATAAGAGAGGATTTTTTAGCAATTAGTATTCATAGGAAAAACAAAACAAAACAAAACAAAAAGAAAGGTGGAAAGTAGAAAACCTAATGACACATCTCAGTACTGGAAAAAGACACACACACACAAACACACACGCATACACAGTACCAGAAGAAAAGAAAATAACAAAGATTAGAATTGAAATAAATGAAAGAAAGAGTAAAAGAACTATACAAAGAATAAATGAAACCAAAGGTTTGTTCTTTGAAAAGATAAACAATATTGACACACTGTTAGGCTAGACTAATCAAGAAGAACAGAGAAAGGAACTAGATAAATAAAATCAGCAATGAAACAGGCAATATTCCAGCACACATAACACAAATACGAAAGATCATGAGAGAGTACTATGAGCGACTATAAACCTACAAACAAGTAAACCTAGATGAGATGGACTAATTTCTGGATACATATAACTTATCAAGGTTGAATCAGAAATAATGAGAAAGCCTGAATAGACTAATAACAAACAATGAGACTGAATCAGTAATAGTCTCCCAACAAAGTCCAGGATCTGATGGCCTCACTTTCATGTTCTATGAAATTTTTAAAGAAGACCTAACCCCAATACTTTTCAAACTATTCTTAAAGATCCAAAAAGAAAGAACCCTCTCAGATTAATTCTATGTAGCCTTCTTTATGCTGATCCCAAAAATAGATAAGGACATAACAAAACCAAAAATAAACTACAGACCAATATCCCTGATGAAACGCATGCAAATATTCTCAGCAAAATACTAGCAAATTGTATCAAACAATGCATTGAAAAGAGTGTATGGGACCAGCAGTTAGCACAAATGGCTATGTTGCTGGACTCTCATGTAGTCAACTGCGGTTCAATTCCCGGACCCGGTGGCTTAAACTCACACTGGGCACATGTGCATGTGTGTCCAAGGTCCCGAGAGGAGAATGGAGGAGAAAGGATTGCAGCATGACCATCTCCCCTGGCGAGGTGATTTCTCACTTTCTGTCTTTCTGTTTCTCTTTCTTGCAAGTGCATGCACCCTATAGCAAAAACTCTCAAAGAAAAGAAAAAAGAAAAAGAAACCTAGGAATAAACTTAGCTAAAGAAGTTTAAGACCCCTACAAATAAAACTATGAAAAACTTTAAAAAGAAATAGAAAATGATGGACAAAATTGGAAAAATTAATATAATTAAAATATTAATCCAACTCAAATTAATCTACAAATTCAATGCAATTTCAATAAGACTACCAGAGATATTCTCTTCAGAAATAGAAAAAAAATAAAATGAAACTTGTCATCAAAGGCTCTGTATCATCAAAACATTACTGTGCAATACTGACCTCAAAATGTATTATAAAACTTTGATAATCAAAACAGCATGATACTGGTACAAAAACATGTTAGCAGACCAATGAAACAGAACATAGAACACAGACATAAACCCCAAAACATACAGTCAACTGATATTTGACATAGGGTACAAGACAATCCAGTGGGAAAAAGAAAATCTCTTCAGCAAATGGTGCTGGAAAAACTTGATATTCACCTGCAGAAAAATGAACTGGACTCCTGTATCTCTCCACTTAAAAAAATCAACTCAAAATGGATCAAAGATCTAAATGTAAAATCTAAAACTATAATTACTGATATAAAACACAGCAGAAACTCTTAGAGACATCAGAATAGGCAAAGACTTCTTAAGACCCCCCCAAAACACAGGTGATAATCCAAAATATAGACAAGTGGAACATTATCAAGCTAAAAAGCTTCTGCACAGCAAAAGAAACAATATTTAGAGTGAGGACACAACTCTTTGAAAGAAAATATACTTGTTAACTTATGTTTCAGATAACAGAACTGCTAACCAGAATATACAGAGAACTCAATCAGTTTACCCTCAAAAACAAACAAACAAAAAGCAATTAACTAAAAAGTGGGCAAATAAGCTAAATAGACAAGTCTCCAATGAAGATAAACACGTGTCCACAAGGCATATGAAAAAAATGTTCAATGTCTCTTATCATAAGGGAACTGCAAATGAAACTGCAATGAGATGCCACTAATCCCAGTTAGAATGGCTAAGATTTAAAAAATAAGGAATGATTAATGCTGGGGAGGTTGTGGTGAAAAGTGAATCCTACCACACTGTTGGTGGGAATGTAAATTAGTACAGTCACTGTGGAGAACAATATGGAGGTTCCTCAAATACATACAAATAGGGAGCCAGTAGGTGGCATGGTTGTTAAGGCTCTGTGTTTTCACATGGTTTACCATGGTTTCAGTCCCAGATCCAGGGGCTGGAGAATTACACTGGGCATATGTGTGTATGCCCAAAACCTTAGAGGAGAATGAAGGAAATGGGGTTGTGGAATTACCATCCACCCTAGGGAGTAATTTCTCACTTTCTCTTGCTCTGTCATTCTCTAGTGAGTGGACACCTTATGACAAAAACCTATAAAAAATCAAAAAAGTATTCCACTAATAGAACTACCATAAGACCCAGTAATTCCACTCCTGGACATCTACCCAAAGGATAAGAAAATACAATGTCAGAGTAATACTTATGCATCCATGTTTATTGTGGTAGTATTCACAATTGCTAAGACATGGAATCAACTCAAATGTCCAAGAACAGGTGAATGGATTGAAAAAATGTGGCACATAAACATGAAAAGTACTATTCAGCCATAAAAACAATGAAACCCTGACATTTGACATAAAGCGGATCCATATGGAAGACTTAATGTCAAGTGAAGCAAGACAGACTATGAAAGACAGGCATTGCATGTCCCCATTTAATACATACCCAATGTCTGTGTTCCATGGCAGAATCTGAAAGATTGGAAGGTATAATAACAGGTAGAACAACAGAAGGTACTAGAGAACATAGGAGAGAGTGGGTAATAGAGGTAGGATGAAGGAAATCAGGGGCAAAAAACACTTAGCAGAAACAAAAACAAAATGGTATTTGTTGATGATAATGTATATGGTAATATGTATGACACACTTAATATGCACTGTATTCATGCTGGGAAAAACATTTTGTACACTGTAAAGATGTACAGTGATGGGAACCAGCAGTTAGCGTAATGGCTATGTCGCTGGACTCCCACGTAGTCAACCGCAGTTCGCATCCCGGACCCAATGGCTTAAAACTCATGCCAGGCGCGTGTGTGTGCGTGCCCAAGATCCCGAGAGGAGAATGGAGGAGAAGGGATTGTGGCGTGACCATCCCCCCTGGGGGTGATTTCTTGCTTTCTGTCTCTATGTCTCTCTCTGTCTGGTGAGCGCACGCGCCCTATAGCGAAAATCTTGCGAAAATCTTTCCAAAAAAAAAAAAAAAAGATGTACAGTGATTAAATGTAAATTTTATAATATATAAAAATGATTTAAATGAAAAAAATAAAAATAATTTAATGTTTTTCTTAAAGTGATCTATGTATTTTTGTTAAATTAATTCTAGATACTACATAACTTCCATGGCTACTGTAAATTTTATCTTCATTATTGTATTATCATGTGGCAACTTTGATTAACAACTTGTTTTTTTTAAATTTATTCATTCTCTACATTAATTCACTATACACCATCACAACACACAAATGAATTTTCCAACCAAAATACACTGTGAAAGCACATCAACATACATGTTCTCAGCAAATAATTTT
>NW_006204286.1:389432-391922 GCF_000334495.1 Tupaia belangeri chinensis
CCCCCCCAGCCTGTGTTGGCGGAGCGCCGGACACACCCAGCGCTGGAGAGGCAGCGGGGGCCGCGCAGGCCCAGGCCGCACAGGCCTGTGATGAACTGTTTTTGGAATAGTTTGTTGGTTGATTCTTTTTGTCTTTGCATATAAGGAATCGTGGAATATAAAAATAATAATAATCGTAAAAGAAATCATCATTTTTTTAGAGCTTTTTTGCCTCAGATAAGGAATTGTGGAATATAAAAATAATAATAATCGTAAAAGAAATAATCATTTTTTTAGAGCTTTTTTGCCTCAGGGCATTTATAATCTCCAGAGAGAGAGAGAGAGAAAATAAAACAGACATCTAGAGGGAAAGTGAGAAATTACACCCCAGGGGGATGGCCACCTTGCAATCTCTTCTCTTCCATACTCCTCCTGGGATCTTGGGCACACATGCACACATGCCCAGCATGACTCTCAGGTCACTGGATCCGACACTCAGACAACGGAGAGTCCAGTGATGTAACCTCTATGCCATCTATTGGCCCCAAGATTTGGGTTCTTTACTGCAGGCATGTTATACCTCAATTTTAAAATAAAATAATAGGCAATTTTAAACTTGGAGAAAATATTTGTGGTGCATATCTCTGACAAAGGATTTACATCAGAATATACAAAGAACTTTTACAAACCAATATTAAATAGTCAAGCAACTTAATTTAAAATGATTTGAACAGATATCTCACAAAAGACACTTCTCATCACTAAACTCAAGAAAAGTTCTGAATAACATTAGTCATCAGAAAATACAAGTTAAAGCTATAGAGATATACTATGTTATACCTACTATGATGGCTAAAAGAAAACATATTGTATATGGTAAATATGTAAGACTTTATCTGTTAAATAAAAATAAATAAGGACCAACAGGTGGTGCAGTGGTTAAGGTGCTGATCTCCCACATGGCCAACTACAGTTCAAGTCTCAGACTCGGTGGCTTGAAACTCACGCTGGGTGCATGTGCATGTGTACCCAAAATACTGAAAGGAGAATGGAGGAGATGGGATTGCAGCATGGCCATCTCCCTGGAGAGGTAATTTCTCAGTTTCTGTCTTTCTGTCTCTCTGATGAGCACATGTGCCCTACAGCAAAAAATCTCAAATAAATAAATAAAATACAAAGAAAAACACACAAGTATTTTTAAAAAGACAAGACAATACTAAATGTCAAGAAGGGTATGGAGAAACTGGGACCCTCATAAATTGTTTATGGGGGTGTAAAATGGTGCATCTTTGGAAAATTCTTTGGCAGTTTCTTATATATTTAAACATATTTACTCCCTATATCCAGCGATCCCACTGCATATATACTTAAGAAAAATAAAAACATACATCTATGAAGGAATTTTACAAGACTGTTTTGAGCAGTTTAATTCATAACACCTCAGACTAGAAGCAATCCAAGTGTACATTGAGAGAAGGATGGATAAAAAAAACATGGTATATCTGTACAAAAGAATACTACTTAATAATTAAAAGGATAACCAATGACACAAATGAGTCTTAAAATCACATTGAGTAAAACCTGATACAAAAGAATCCATATTCTATGATAGAATCATAGAGTATATAAGAATGTCAGCAGTCTCCAGAAGCTAAAAAAGGCAAGGAAATTGACTCTCTCCTGGAACCTCCAAAAGGGAGTTCAATCATGCTAATATTTTTATTTTGCCCAGTGAGACCCACATCTAACTTCTGACCCAGAAAAACATAAGATAATAAGTTTGTGGGTTTGTAAAATCACTACATTTGTGGCAATTTGTTGCATCTGCAATAAAAAATAATAGAGTGACTAGAATAAATATCTACATGTTTATATCGATATTTTTACACACATTGAATTCATCTTGCCTTTTCTTGTGTGTATAGTGTCAAGTTTCAAGCAATATATTTAACAAATGTTATTATTAAAAAAAATGCTGACCAAAGATTTTACAGCAGTCAAATACATATCTATTTCATAATGACAGTGATATTTTCCTCCATAGAAGTAATTGGCTATGGTATAAACTTATTTCAGATTAATAAACAAGATTATCCCACAATGGTTTATAATTTACTTATAAGCCTATTAACTACTGCAATAATTCACAAATCTATTATCATAATAGATTTATTATAAAATAAGTTATTATCAGTATTTTTATATGATTATCAAATATATTTGTTATTATCAATGTTTTTTCCCCAATGTTTATTGTAATGTCACAATTATATTATTAAAGAAGGTAAAGAAAGTGTCTTCTGGACTTCAGTATTAAAAAAAAAAACTGCATGGGTTATATTATCCTTGCATATAAGATCTTCTTTCTCTTCTCTGTAAGTGCTTAATCCTTCAAATCTTTTGTAATTCAAAGGCTAGAGAAATATAGGAAGGGGACTGTCTACAAACTGTATATCTACACAAGAAGATGGGAGAGTTCTTAAATCTTAAGAATTGGAAGGCATCATTAAG
>NW_006204286.1:392192-426569 GCF_000334495.1 Tupaia belangeri chinensis
AAATCTCTCTAAAAAAAAAAAAAGCCATGGTCTTATTATTGTTTTTTAGGGCTGAATAGTATTCCATAAAGTGTATGTGCCACAGTTTTTTTATCCATTCATCTGTTCATGGCTATTTGGGTTGGTTCCATGTCTCAGCAATTGTAAATAGTGCCGCAATAAACATTGATGTGCAAGCACTTTTCTGATTGAGTGTTATTCTGTTATTTGGGGAGATACCAACAAGTGGGATTACTGTATCGTATGGTAGTTCTATTTTTAGATTTTTGAGAAATCTCCAAATTGTTCTCCACAGTGGTTGGACCAATTTACATTTCCACCAGCAGTGTAAGAGAGCTCCCTTTTCACCACACCCCTGCCAGCACTTATCATTTTTTGTTTTTTTAATCTTTGTCATTCTGATAGGGGTTAGATGTTATCTCATTGTTGTTTTGATCTACATTTCCCTTACAATGAAGGATGTTGAGCATTTTTTCATATGCCTTTTGGCTATTCCTATGTCATCCTTAGAGAGTTGTTTTCTCAACTCATTCTCCCATCTTTTAATAGGGTTGATCATCTTTTTTTCAGAATAGCTGCTTGAGTTCCTTGTGTATTCTGGTTATCAGTCCCTTATCTGATACATAGTTTACAAAAATATTTTCCCATTCTGAGGGCTGTGTATTCACATCAATTACTGTGTCTTTTGCCGTGCAGAAACTTCTTAGTCTGATGTAATCCCACTTGTCTATTTTGGGGATTATTGACTGTGCTTTGGGATTCTTATTTAAGAGATCTTTGCCTACTCCAATGTCTCCCAGCATTTCCCCAGTATTTTCCAGGAGCAGTTTTATAGGTTGAGGTCTTAGGTTTAGATCTTTGATCCACTTTGAGTTGATTTTTGTTAAAGGTGAGAGGTTGGGGTCCAGATTCATATTTCCACAGGTGGATATTCAGTTTTTCCAGCACCATTTGCTAAAGAGGTTTTCCTTTTCCCACTGGATTGACTGGTACCCCTTGTTAAAAATAAGTTGACTGTGTGTTTGGAAATTTATTTCTGGGGACTCTATTCTGTTCCTTTGATCCACATGTCTGTTTCTGCCAGTACCAGGCTCTTTTGATTACCACAACTTGTAGTATGTTTTGGGGTCAGGGAGTGAGATGCTGCATACTCCACTTTACTTGTGCAGGATTGCTTTGGCAATACAGGGTCTTTTATGATTCCAGACAAATTTTATGATTGTCTTTTCTAGATCTTTGAAGAGGATGTCTGGTACTTTGATTGGGATTGCATTAAATATGTAGATTAATTTGGGTAGAATTGCCATTTTTGATTGTATTGATTCTTCCAATCCAGGAACATGGCATATCCTTCCACTTTTTTGTGTCATTTTCAATTTCTTTTCTTAGCTTCTCGTACTTTTCCCTATGGAAGTCTTTAACTTCTTTGGTTAGATTTATTCCTAAGTATCATATACTTTTTGTGGCTATGTTAAATGGAATAACTTTTTTCAGTTCTATCTCAGTCTGCCTGTTGTTCGTAGATAGAAATGCTATAGATTTCTGGATTTGGATTTTGTATCTGGCAACTTTACTGTATTAATGTATTACTTCCCGGAGTTTTCTCATGAATACAATTGGGTCTTCTATGTATACAAACAAGTCATCTGGAAATAGAGAGAGTTTTGCCTCTTTTTTTCCTATTTGAGTGCCTTTTATTTTATTCTTTTTTCTGATTGCATTGGTGAGGACTTCCAGTACTATACCGAAAAGGAGTGGAGAAAGTGGGCACCCTTATCTTTTACCTGTTTTTAGTGGAAAAGCTTTCAGTTTTTCTCCATTCAGGATAATGTTTGCTGAGGGTATTTTATAGATAGCTTTTATTGTGTGGAGAAATGACCTTTTTATGCCAATATTGCTGAGAGTCTTGATAATGAAGAAATGTTATATCTTACCAAATGCTTTTTCTGCATCAATTGATATAATCATACCGTTTTTATCTTTCTGTTAATATGGTTTATTACATTTATGGTTTTGCATATGTTGAAATAATCTTGCATTCCTAGAATAAAGCTTGCCTGATCATGATGTGTAATCTTTTTTATAAGATACAATTTGCTAGAATCTTGTTGAGAATCTTTGCATCTATATTCATCAAAGATATTGGTATAAAGTTTTCCTTCCTTGTCCTGTCTTTATTGGTTTTAAGGATAAGGGTAATGGTGGCCTCATAATGAATTAGGGAGAATTTCACCCTTTGGATCTTTAGAAATAACTTGAGCAATATAGGGGTTAACTCTTCTTTGAAAGTCTTGTAGAATTCAGAGGTGAAGCCATCAGAACCAGGGCTTTTCTTTGTTAGAAGGTTGTTTATTAGTGATTCAGTCTGCTCACTTGTTATGGGCCTATTCAGATTTTCTACATCTTCCTGGCTCAATATCGGTAGACTATATGTATCCTGGAATTTGTCCATCTCATACAGGTTTTCTTGTTTCTTGGCATATAGTTTTTCATAGTATCCTGTAATGATGTTTTCTATTTCTACTGTGTCTGTGGTTATATTGTCTGCTTCATTGTGGATTTGATTTACCTGGTTCCTTTCTCTCTTTTTAATAAGTCTCACTAGAGGTGTATTGATTTTGTTTATCTTTTCAAAGAACCAGCTTTTACTTTTTATTTATTTTCTGCATAGTTTATTTTTTTTCCATTTATTTCTGCTCATATCTTTATTATTTTCTTTCTCCTGGAGTTTTTTGGATTTTTTTTCTGTTGCTTTTCCAATTCTCTGAGGCATGATGTTAGGTGATTCATTTGCCTTCTTTTCATCTTCTTCATATGTGCACTAATTGCTATGAACTTCCCTCTTATGACTGCTTTAGCAGTGTCCCATTTATTATGGAAACTCGTGTCCTCATTGTCATTGATTTCAATGAACCTTTTGATTTCGGACTTTATTTCTTCATTAGTTGTGAAGTCATTCAGGAGTAGGTTTAGTTTCCATGTATTTGTGTATTTTTGAGGATTTCTCTTGAAATTAAAATCAAGTCTAATTCCATCACAGTTGGAGAAGATGCTGGATATAGTTTCTATGCTTTTGAATCTGTAGAGGCTTTCATTGTGTCCTATAATATGGTCAATCTTCAAAAAAGTTTCATGTGGGAGTGAGAAAAAAGTATGTCTTGTGGTTTGGGGATGGAAAGTCCTATAGATGTGTGTTAAGTCCATTTGACTTACAATATCATTTAGATCCTTTATCTCTTTACCTATTTTTTGTCTTGATGATCTATCCAGAGGGGATAGTGGAGTGTTGAGGTTTCCAACAATTAGTGTGTTGCAGTCTATGTCTCCTTTTAGATGTAACATTCTTTCCTTCACTTATTTGGGTGCTCCTCTGTTAAGTGCATAGATATTTGTAAGCGTTATATCTTCTTGATTGATTGACCCTTTTAGTACAATATAGTGTCCTTCTTTGTCTCTTCAAATAGTGTTCATTTTAAAGGCTATTTTGTCAGAAATTAGAATCGTGACTCCAGATCTTTTTGGTTCCCATTTGCATGGAAAATCTTTTTCCAACCCTTCACTTTTGGTCTATGTATGTCTTTATCCATGAGGTGGGTTTCCTGTAGGCCACAGATAGAGGTTTTCTGTTTTTTTACCCATTCAGCCAGTCTGTGTCTCTTGATAGGAGAATTTAATCCATTCACATTCAATGTTATTGATATTTCTGGACTTGTCTTGATGTTTAAGTTGGCCATTGTCTCGGTTCCTTTTTATTCCTTTATTTCTGGCTGTTCATTCTTTAGTTTTCCTGAAACAGTACTCTCTTCAGGATTTCATGAAGAGAAGTCTCTCTTCTGTTGTTTTTAGCAATGTGGTCTCAAGAGGTGTACTCTATTCAGGTGTCTGAAGAGCAGTATCTCATTATTCACAGGTGGTTCAGTACAGGGGAGGATCCCAGGGAACCTTACAATATTAGGGAATTTCAGAACTGTGATTCTATACCTGTCTAATCCCTCTGGCTGGGTCAATGATGAGGAAGGGAGGTTAATATAAGAGGGAAGAAAAGACTACAGAGGAGAATAAAGAAAAAGTCTTGCACTGCACGTTTGCAATTTCGCCAGAGGCCTAGAGATGGAACTGGAGCTCTCCTGCAGAGCAAGGGTCAGTCTATGGGAGGGAAGAGTATTAACAAAACAAAAAGGAAGAGTAAAGAAAAAATAATAAAATCCCGCCTACCTGTCTCGGGAATTGAGTCTTGGTCTTGGAGCCTGGAAGTAGGGTGGGGTGCAGTGGTGCCCCTGCCTCAATGTCCCTTGCTTGCCTGGGCCCTAGAGATGGAACTGAAGCTCTCCTGCAGAGCTTGGCCAGTCCATCTAAGGAGTTGGGTCCTGGTCTTGGGAGCCTGGAAGTGGGGTGGGGAGGGGGCAGTGGTGCCCCTGCCTCAATGTCCCTTGTTGGCCAGGACCCTAGAGATGGAACTAGATCTCTCCTGCAGAGCAAAGGCCAGTCTGTGGGACAAGGGAGGAGAACTTTCTTTTAAAATTGTTATTATTATCTATTGATCATAATGTGTTTTGTATTCTCAACTGGACTGGTTTGAAGTGTATTCATGTTGGAAAAATTCAACTTACAAGCTAAATGAGGTATAGTGATTAAATGTATAATATAAATTAAAATAAAAAGTTTTTTTAATTGACAGATAAAATTCTTTTTGCTTACCATATGTCTTGAGTATAAACACATTGTGGATTGACTAAATATAACTAATTACCATATGCATTAAGTTATAATTTTTGTGATGAGAACACTTACTAGCCATTCTAAGTATTTTATAAGAATACAGTATATTGTCCTTAACTATGTATAGTCACCATGTTGTACAATAGATCTCTTGAAATTATTCTTCCTATCTAACTGAAATTTTGTATCGTTTGACCAATATCCAAGGTTCTAAATGGTTCTGGGCTCTAATGGTCTTATGTAGCTTTGGAGACCTATGAACTATTCTTTATTCTAGCATCCTGGACTGGGAAGACACTGGCATGAGTACCATCAGGTTTTAGAAGGTGTTCTTTAGCCCATGCTCTTTGGTGGTGTGGATTTATAAACTCCAGCATTGACAACCTGTGAATGGATAGGAAGTAATATTTCTTTTTCTTCACTATGTCATTGTAGCAGTGATAATAAGAATCTATACTGGCCAGGAAAATTTAGACTTCTCTATCTCTAGCCCCAGAAATAGGACTAAATGTGAAAAGTGAAGCTTTTTAGATTCCTTGATGAATCACATGGCAACACACAAATAATCTACCCATGAGAGCTCATATTCTCAGAATAAATCAAAATTACATGTCTTCAAGCCCTTCCTAGCCCCCCCCCTCCGCCAGAATAGCATACAAGAAGTCAGCTTAAAAAAAGGTAGATTTAGGATTTTACTTTCTTTCAATTTTATCTAACTGCTGGCTTCAAAAGACAGGGTACTATTTTAAGTATCTAGAGGATGGCAGGGACATATGTTCATTCCATAGCTCACACAGACTTGAAATTACATCCTATATATGTTGACTTAAATCCATACCAACTTGTAGAAAAGGATTCAATCTTTGACAGTTAGCTTTGAAAACGCTGTCTCCTTAGGAAGTATCATTATAATTCATATTCAGATATGGGTATAAGTTTGGACAGATCAGGAGATGACTTTCTCATGTTTTATAGTGTAACTGTTAAGTAAGATATTTCTCAAAATAACCTCCAGAGTAAATAT
This sequence comes from Tupaia belangeri chinensis, assembly GCF_000334495.1. Taxonomy (NCBI): domain Eukaryota; kingdom Metazoa; phylum Chordata; class Mammalia; order Scandentia; family Tupaiidae; genus Tupaia; species Tupaia belangeri. The sequence continues at coordinate 397,936 of NW_006204286.1, forward strand.
ATGAAAGTGTAGGCATTTCTAGTGAATTCATCCTTTTATTGATTTGAAAGTGAAAATATTAATAGTACTATGGCATGCCTGAGAAAGTTTATGTGTTTGATGGGACCAGCAGTTAGCATAATGGCTATGTCGTTGGACTCCCACATAGTCGACTGCAATTGGAGTCCCGGACCCAGTGGCTTAAACTCACGCCGGGCACGTGTGCGTGCGTGCCCAAGATCCCAAGAGGAGAATGGAGGAGAAGGGATTGCGGCATGGCCATCCCCCCTGGGGGGTGATTTCTCGCTTTCTATCTCTCTGTCTCTTTCTGTCTGTCTGGTGAGCGCACGCGCTATAGTTAAAACCTCTCAAAAAAAAAAGAGAAAGTTTATGTATTTGATTACTTTGAAAGCTTGGGGAATACTTCACTTTATGCTATATATGGTTTGTATAAAAATGCATCAATTATGTCTTCAGTTTGAACACATTTTTGGCATGAAAAAGAAAACCCACAAGATTAAAGTGAAACCTGGATTGAGAAATCCTTTTTTCCTCCATTTCGCCATCCCATCAGGATTTTAGGCATACACGCATGGCATATTTTTCAAGATACTAGGGTTGCAATTTGAACAGCAGTGGGCTAAGTGGAATCCAGCTCCTTATGCACTGTGCTTAACCACTGTGCACTTGAGACTGGCCTCTCTAAGTCTCTAAGCCTCTCTGAGGCTTATATGCATATATGCATGTGCATATTCAGTGTTTTCCAGGCTAACTTGGCTGGGGATTTGAACTATGGTCACCATATAGGTTCCAGCTTCTCTTGAATAAAGCATTACCTTGGTGCCACAAAGCCAGCACATAAGATTTTCAAGAACTTGAATAATTTCAGAAACACGAGGAATTTTTAGGATATTATTATACAAAGAGTTGATTTCATAGTGATTATATGTTGACAAAATATAAAAGCATTTACATCAGTTATAAAACAGTATGTAGGAACTAAATTTTTCATTTGACTAAATTTATTATTCCAAATTAATGACATTCAATAACAACTTATTAATTATAGATGGAATATCTTATGTATCTCTTTCTGACAATTCAAAGTAAATTAGAATTTCTTTTTGTTTCCAGGGTCTTGTCATCTTTTTAAATAAAAATTCTCAATAAAGTCACATTTTCTTAGAAGTATCACTCTTCTAAAATGATTATGCTTTAGGCCACTGTTAATCAGTATATGAAGATAAAAAAAGGCAAAGAAAACAACAAGCTGAGGTAATAAATAAAATGTATTTATTAGAAGATGAAATTTTTAGAGGAAATAGAAAATCTGAACAGGAACAGCAAAAAAAATGAGTTTCAATGTATAGGGAAATGCAGATGAAACCACACTGAGATATCACTTAACTCTAGTCAGAATGGCGAAGATTAAAAAGATAAAGAATGGTTGGGACCAGGAGCTAGTCTCATGGTTACATCACTGTACTCCCACGTACTCGACTGTTGTTCAAGTCCTGAATCCAGTAGCTTAAAACTCACGTTAGGTGCATATGCATGTGTGCCCAAAATCCTGAGAGGAGAATGAAGGAGAAGGGATTGGAAAGTGGCAATCCTCCCAGGGGGTGATTTCTTGCTTTCTGTCTCTCTGTCTCTGTCTCTCTCTGTCTTTCTCTGTCTCTTCAGTGAGCACACATGACATATAGCAAAACACTCTCTAAAATAAATAAGCAAATAAATAAGAATGGTAAGTGCTGACAAGGCTGTGGTGAAAAGAGAGCCTTATACACTGTTAGTGGGAATTGTAAATTAATACAAACACTATGGAGAATAATATGAAGGTTCCTCAGAAACCTACAAATAAAACTACTATATGACTCAGTAATTCCACTTGCTTTGAAAAGTTAATTAATTAATTAATTAATTTTAAATTTGACCAGAGAGCAACAGAGAGTGATAGAGAGTGGGAGAGAAAGCAAGCAGCCAGGTCTGGAACTCAAACCATGTGGAAGTCCAACATCTTAACCACCACACCACCTGCCAACCCCAGTAATTCCACTTTTAGGTACTACCCAGAAAATAGGAAAAACATAAATTGGAAAAATGTTTGTACATTCATGTTTATTAAAGCATTATTCACAATTGCTAAGACATATAATCAACCCAAATGTCCAAGAACAGAAGAATAGTTTGAAGAAATGTGACCTGTATACATACGGAATACTACTTAGCCATAAAAACAATAAGACTCTGACATTTGCTACAAAGTGGACAAATACGGATGAGTTAATATAACCAAAACAAGCCAGACTATGAAAGACAGGCATTGTATGTCACCGCTTAATATATACTGAATGTCTGTGCTCTGTAGCAGAAACTGAAAGGTTGTAAGGTATAATAGTAGGAAGGGCAACTGTAGAAATTAGACCTGTAGAAATTAGAGACAATATAGGAGGGGGTGGCATGGGTATAGAGGGTGCACAATAGGGAGTGGAAGAGAGGGGATCAGGAAAAAAAAACATAGACACAAAAATGAAAAGTTATCTGTTGATGACAATATATATGGTATTATCTTTGACTTGACTAATATGCACTGTATTCATGCTGAGAAAAACCATGTTGTGCACTATAAAGATGTGATTAAATGTAAATTAAATGATTAAATGATTAAATGTAAATTTGAAAAATTAGAATGGCAAAAATTAACAAAATTCCCAAAGTAGTCAAGAGATTCAACACAAGCCCTATCACATCCCAGCTTTTGTTTTTCATAAGTTGACAAGGCGATCCTAAAATTCACATGAAACCAAAAAGAAATTGTGATAATCAAATCAATCTTTCAAAAAAACAAAGTTGCAAGAGTCAAGTTTCTTAATTTTAAAGGTTATGACAAAGCTACAGTAATACAAAAAATCTGTAGTCATTCATTAATAAAACTAACTCTCTAACTCTCGATCTCTACTCCTCTCTGGTTAAATTAAAATCAATCAATCAATCAATCAAATAAAATAAAAAATAATTCTTTTAAAAATAAAATATCATTTGGTTCTGCAAATGATATTATCAGGAAAGTGAAAAGACAACTCCCAGAATGGGAGAAAATATTCTTGAGTCCTATACTAATAAGAAACTTGTTTCCAAAATTGTAAAATCCACTAAGTAATAAAAAGAAAAGTGACTCAATTGAAAAGTTAACAAAGGATCTTAACAGACATTTCTCTAAAATTATACACATGGCAAATAGGCACATGAAAAGATTCTCATCTCTCTTAGTCATAAGGGAAATGCAAATTAAAATAACAGTAATGGGTTGGCCCCATAGTCTAGTGGTTAAGGGACCTAGATCCCACATGGCAGGATGGAAAGACAGGCTGGGGAAATAGAAAAAAAAATTGAGGCATGGCCACACTCTATTGCAGAGTGCTTTATTCTTTCTGTCTTTCTGTTTCTCTCTGGTGAGCATATGTGTCTTCTGCTAAGTAAAAAAAGAAAAAGAAAATAAAAACACTTCACATGCACTAGGTTGGCTGTCATAAAAATGAGAGAAAAATAACAAAAGTTGGCTAGAATGTGGAAAAATTGTATTGCTGGTAGAAATCAAAAATAATAAAGCCATTTTGGAAAACAATCTGTCAGTTTCTTCAAATGACAGTTACCAAATGACCCGACCAGTCTACTCCTAGTTATATATCCAAGAAAAAGGAAAAATACACCCACACATTTAAATAAGAATGGGCATGCAGGATTATTTATAACAGTCAAAAAGAGAAACTAGTGAGTGGATAAATAAAAAGGGTATCTCCATGCAATGAAATCTTATTTGGCTATAAAAAGGGATGAAATATTGATGTATGCTATAACATGAATAAAAACATTCCACTAAATGAAAGAAGCCAGTCTCAGAAAGCACATATTATGATTCAATATATATATGAAATGTCCACAAAAGTCATGTCTGTAGACACAGAAAGGAAATTGATATTTTCCCTAAGAATTCAGGTCGGGAGCAGCAAAGAAATTGTGATGAGAAGAAGTTTTTACCTAAGACTTCAGGTGGGGAGCAGCAAAGAAATTGTGATGAGAAGAAGAAAATGGTGATAGCAATGATGGTTGTACAATTTTGTGAACAAAGTAAAAACAACTGAATATTTATACATTAAGTAACTAAGTTGTTTAAAAAAAAGAAATGAGTTAGGAGATTGAATTATTAATATAAGTCTCCCATCAAAGAAAAGCCTAGAATATGGCTTTGCCATTGAATTCTAGCCAACAATTAAAAAAAGAAATAATATCAATTATTCCCAAACTCTTCCAAAAAAAAAAAAGTGAAGAGGAGAGAATACTTCCAAATTCATTTTACAAGGCTAGCATTATACTGATTCTGATGCCAGACTAGGACACTACGAGAAAAGAAAATTACATGTCGATATCCCTAATGACTGGAGATGCAAAAATACACAACAATATATTAGCACACTGAATTCAATAGTATATTAAAGAATTATAAAACATGCTCTACTAGTAGAATTTATTCCTGTGATTCAAGGATGTTTTAACATATGCAAATCAATAACTAAGATATACCAATTAACAAGATGAAGGACAAAAAATATGATTATGTGAATAAATGCAGAAAAAAGCCTTGACAAAATTCATCATCCTTTCATGATAAAAACTCTTAACAAATTTAGCATAGAAGAAATGTACTTTAGCATAATAAGAACCACATATGGCAAGTCTATCATACTCAACAGTGAAAAATTCTTACAATGTTATTGGAAAGATAAAACAAAAATAAAGAATTCAAATAAATATGGCCAAAAGATTTGAATATACATTGTTCCAAAGTATAAATACAAATGATCAACAAACACATGAAAAAAAGCTCAGCATTACTAATCATCAGATAAATGCAAATTAATACCATGATAGGTTATTACCCCTCACTGTAAGGGAGATGCAGATCAAAACCACAATGAGATACCACCTAACTCCAGTCAGAATGACTAAGATTAAAAAAAAAAAAAAAGATAAGTGCTGGCAAGAGTGTGGTGAAAAGGGAACTCTCCTACACTGCTGGTGGTAATGTAAATTAGTCCAGCCACTGTAGAGAACAATTTGGAGATTACTCAAAGACCTACAAATAGAACTACCAAATGACCAGCAATCCCACTTCTTGGTATCTACCCAAAGGACAGAAGAATTCTTAATCAGAAAAGGGCTTGCACATGGATGTTTATTGCTGCATTATTCACAACTGCTAAGACATGGAACCAACCCAAATGCCCACAAACAGATGAATGGATTGAAAAAGTGTAGCACATATACTCTATAGAATACTACTTTGCCATATAAAACAAGATTCTGGTTTTTGACAGAAAGTGGATGAATATGGAAGATTTACTGCTGAGGGAAGCAAGTCAAGCAATGAAGGAGAAGCATTGTATGTCCCCACTTAATATATACTGAATGTCCACACTTATGGCTGAAACTGAATGGCTCAAGGTTATAGAAATTTTATAGAAATTAAGTAAATGGTTGTGAATACCAGATACAGTGTGGAAAGAGGACAGGTGAAGGAGTAGATTCTGAGGAAGGGCATTAAGGAGAAAAATAGGGATATAAGGCACTTATGGGTCAAAGAAATGGATTATTATCTATTAAAGATAACTTTCTAGTATGGTGAACTGGACTGGTGAGAAATGTACACATGTTGGAATATTTACTTTGTAAGCTAAATAACATGATTGAATGTATAAAAGTAATAGAAATAAAAAGAAATAAAAATGTGAATTAAAGAAATTGAAATCTTATGGGGATTTGTGAAAATAACAAACCAAATTGAGATGAACCTAATTTTATTTTGCAAATAAGTTAGTTTATATCTTTCTTTAGTAAAAGGGGGAATAGAGAGGGAAAAAATTTGTTTCAGAAGAAAATTATACTGCACTTGTCACTAGATTCTAGCTTTGTATGTACTTTAAGATCTTTTGTGGATCAATAAAATGAGGGGAAAAAGTTTAGTATGGAAGAGAGGGAGGAGAAAGGGGAAGGAAAAAGTGTATAAAAGTATGCTTAATTGACAAAAAATGAGAAGCTATTTGCTGATGTTAATGTATATAGTAATATCCTTGTCTTGACTGCACGGTATTTGTGTTGGAAAAGGAAATGTATACTGTAAACACATGTGATCAAATGTAAATTAAAATAAATAAATTAAATAAAATAAATGATAAACAATAAATATTGGTGAAGATGTGAAGAAAAAGAAACCTTTACACATTGTTGATAGGAGTATAAATTGGTACAGTAATTATGGAAAACACTGCCTGAAAAAATAAAAAAATGGTGTGCTCGCTTCGGCAGCACATATACTAAAAAATGAAAAAATGGTTACCATATGATCCAGTAATACCACTTCTGGACATATATTGAAAAGAAAATCATTATCTCAAAGAGATAAATGTATGTGTATGTTCACTATAACATTATTTCCAATGGCTAAGATATGGAAACAACCTGTGTCTGTCAATGAATGAACAGATAAATTGTTATACAGGCCCAGCCACAGGGGCTTACACTACCAAGATGCTGTTCTCCACAGACTGTGACCACAAGGAAGGCCTGGGTTCAATTTCTGGTCCAACCTAAAGGCCAAACACTATGGCTTATACCTATAATCAGAGGAGGCTGAGATAAGAAAATCATGAGCTCAGGGCCAGCCTGGGCAACATACCTAGACCTACCTGAAAATGAGGTCTGTATAGCCCCAGTTCAGAAGCTGAGGCAAGAGGATTGGAACCTGGTAGACTCTGAGGAAAAAATAATTATGGCATACATGCACAATGGAGTATTATTCAACCTTAAGGAAAGGAGGAAATCCTGACCATTTTGGCAATGTGGATGAAATTGGAGGATGTTATACTAAATAAAATAAATTGTATGCAGAAAGACAAATACGGCATGATCTCACTTACAGGTGGAATCCAAAAACAACAACAACAGCAAAAAACATAAAAGCTCATAGTAACAGAAAGTAGAAGGTTGATTGCCAGGGGTTGAAATGTTGATGAAATGAGGAGATATTGATAAAAGGGAACAAATTTTGATTATAAAATTAATAAGTTCCAGAGACCTAATGTACAGTGTAATAATGATTATAGTTAATAATACTGAATTGCATACTTGAATTTTGTGTAGAGTAAAATCTTAAGTGTTCTCACCAATTACACCAAGAACAGTAACTACATGAATTCATGGATATGTTAATTAGTTCAATCATTGTTATTAAAGCATCAAGTTGTATACTATATATATAATTTCTATTTGACAATTATACCTTCATAAAACTGAGGTAAAAACAAAGTACAAAATTTAAAAATTGGGAGAAAAGAAAGTAAAAAGAGAGGATGGAGAATGATAGCTTGAAAGAATTCCTGGTCCTGGGTCTAGGAACTGCATTTTGGGATAGGGAGAAACCTGAAAATGTTTGCAAATAGAAGAAAAGCTGAGATTGAAGACTACACTTAAGAATCAATAACTAATTGGAATCAGCAGTGGCATAATGGCTATGTCACCATGTAGTCAACCATGACCTGGTGGCTTAAACTCACACCGGGTATCTGTGCGTGTGTGCCCAAGATCCCAAGAGGAGAATAGAGGAGAAGAGATTGTGGCATGGCCATCCCTTCCTGGGGAGTAATTTCTCAGTTTCTGTCTCTCTATGTGCCCTATAGCAAAACCTCTCAAAAAAAAAAAAAAAAAGAATAAATAACTAATTGCTGGAACAAGAGGTTGCAGTTAGAGGTGGAGTCAGTGCACAAATACAGAAGAAACAGAAAGAGGGGATGTAGAATATTTTTTTATTTGGAGAGAAACAAATTCAGAGAGATTTTATATTGAATAGCCTTTTTTCCCCCCATAAATAGAGATGAGAAATGATTAAAGCTAGGATAGGGTAAGGTACTTGGTAGGTAGGAAATGGGGAATATTTGGAACAATTACAATTGAGAAGACCATAGAGAGTTACTAAAGAGGCTTAAGGGGTCTGGTAACCAGGAAGAAATGCTTGCTGAGATCAGAGCACCTAATCAGAATGGTTTTACTTTTCCAACAGTTCCTATACCTAAGAAATAAGAGTGAGTGGTGATACGAAATTTCTTTGCTGTATAGCAGAAACTGAAATATTGAAATGTATAATAGCAGAGAGGGCAACTGCAGATACTAGAGATAGTAAGGATAGTGGTAATAGTGAGGTGGGTAATAGGGGGAAGGAGGGGAACAGGAACAAAACCTCTTTAATTGACACAAAAATTGAAAGTTATTTGCTGGTTATAATGTATATGATTTTGTCTATGTCTTGACTGATATGCAGTGTATTTGTGCTGAGTAAAACCATATTGAACACTACAAAGATGTATAGTGATTAAATGTAAATAATATACATAAATTAAAAAAACATTTTATAAAAGAGTGAAAGGTGAGTAGAATGCACTGCTGACAATTAGCATGTGGAGTTGAGACTGCTGATTGTCCCCCAATATCCATTGCTCCCCTCTTAGAAACCATAATTTTTATCTAAATATATGATTAAACAGAATAAATTTACATTTTCTAGTTTTCTTTTTTTTTTTGGAGAGGTTTTTGCTATAGGGCGCGTGCACTCGCCAGACAGACAGAGAGAGACAGAGAGATAGAAAGCGAGAAATCATCCCCCAGGGGGGATGGCCATGCCGCAATCCCTTCTCCTCCATTCTCCTCTCGGGATCTTGGGCACGCACGCACACACGCCCTGCGTGAGTTTAAGCCACTGGGTCCGGGATGCAAACTGTGGTCAACTACATGGGATTCCAGCGACATAGTCATTACGCCAACTGCTGGTCCCAAATCTCTAGTTTTCTTCATAGCTAGATATGTCCATGTAACTCGGTTTGGACTAGTGAGATGTGAATAGAGTGATGCACACAAGTCCAAGTTGTGTCCATAAAGGAGAAAGTTATGCCTTTCTCTTCCTTTTTTTCCCCTTCAAACTGTAACTGAATGAAATGCAGATGTACAGTGGACTGTTTCGGACTAGGTGGATGAGAACAACATCTTTTTTAAAAAACTAAAGGCAGGTGGGAACCAGCAGTTGGCCTAATGGCTATGTCGTTGGACTCCCACATAGTTGTCCGCGGTTCGCGTCCCGGACCCGGTGGCTTAAAACTCACGCTGGGCACGTGTGCGTGCGTGCCCAAGATCCTGAGAGGAGAATGGAGGAGAAGGGATTGCGGCGTGACCATCCTCCCTGGGGGGTGATTTCTCGCTTTCTGTCTCTATGTCTCTCTCTGTCTGTCTGGCGAGGGTATGCGCCCTATAGCGAAAATTTCTCCAATAGAAAAAAAAACAAAACTAAAGGCAAGTTATTAAGTAAAGGTAAAAGTATACTCCTGAGGCAGGGGCGGGCCTGAGCAAATGGAAAAACAGCAGTTCCAAAGGCCAAGAAAAATATCTTAAAGGTAATCGATAACAGAAAGAGAGACAGTTTGGTTCCCTTATGGCTTCACGAAAGAAAACATGCTAACTTAAATTTCTACATAAAGGTGAAACATACTTTTTTTCTATTTAAGTTGCTGCTATTTTGGGTCTTCATCACAAAAATTACATTTATATCCTAGAAAGTTAATGGGCCAGAATTTTAAAGAATTCTAGAGTACAAATGATAATAATGATGGCAGTGAAGCAGTATAGAGCTACTTAATTTCTTTGAATCTAACTTCCCTAATCCTTAAAATAAGAATCATTTTGGTACATACTTTATAGTACCTAAATAATTAAATGAGACAATGCATGTAAAACATTTAACACAGTGTTTGAAACATAATCTATATTCAATAAATAAAGTAATATAATACATTTGAAGTTACAAGTGATAACATTTTTTTCTGATGTTTTATTACTACTATTACTACTTTATTATTTTTTGAGAGGTTTTTGCTATAGGGTATGTGTGCTCACCAGGAAGACAGAGAGAGACATAGAGGCAGAAAGCAAGAATTACCCCCCAGAGGGGATGGCCACACCGCAATTGCTTCTCCTCCATTCTCCTCTCGGGATCTGGGTCATGCATGCACACACGCACCCCGTGAGTTTAAGTCACCGAGTCCAGGACTTGAACTGCTGTTGACTACATAGCAGTCCAGCGACATAGCCATTACACTAACAGCTGGTCCAACTTTTTTATTATTTTTATTGATGGCTATGGAATTTATATTAAAGAGGAAGGCAACTAAAGCCAGAATTATTTGAGACCAAAGAGGAATTATTATATATAATAAAGGTAATGAAGACAACAGATTTGGTAGGAGTGAGTGAACAGAATAATTAGAAAGGCAAGGCTTTAAGATCAGAAAGAGAGAAACTTCCAATGAAACTTGAGTTTACACAAGCCACCAACATATTGGTGCAGATGCATTTTTGTCCCCATATACTCATGCATGACCTCATTCCACTCTAATGTGCCACCACTGACTCCTGTATCAAGTATTTTTAAAGTCTCTAGGTAGTGTCTCACACAGTATACATGAACATATATGTTCTTTCTTAGTATCACCACTAATTAGCATTTCCACTATGCTGATGCTGGGTGATGCACAATACTAAACTCCGTAATCTCTGCTGGGTGCTATTGCTACTCTACTAGGCACTACCACTGAAACATTGCAGCACATCTAGTGCCAAAGATCTATAGGAGTCTGTTATGAGGTAGAGAAGATTGCTTCTCTCCTTTCACGTTACTTTTTCAAAAGGAAGAGACTACTGTGTTTGCTCTAGAACTTGCAGGGGTTTTAGGTAAATAACCCTTTCATTTTTTTATATTCCTACTGCTCCCAATAAGTCCCAGACATGAATTTTAGGGGCCAAGCTAAGAAACAAAGTGGAAATAGAACCACCATATTATACTCAGAATTTCTTTTCCCTCCAAGGATGAGGGATTTCTTTTTGATCAAGGAATACTGCCTGGTTTTCTCTTGCATTAGACAGAGTGATCCAAAAGAATCCTCAGGTCATGTCAATCAGGCCATCCTGCCATTTCAGCAAATAGGGTCAGAAAAATCTTAATTGCAACTTAATTTTAAAATATGTTCTACATCTTCTGTCTCTCTTGCAAGTAGACTGGGGCTAGCCCATAAGACATCTGATTAAGACAGAAGCAGTGGTTGTAGGAAGGAGCCCTGGTTGCAGGAAGGAGCCCTGGTTTGGAAACACACAACTGAACTAGTCAGTGATAACAGGGTCAGAAGCACAAGTTAAATCTAAAACCAGGAAGGAATTCTGCAGTCTAAATTGCCAAGAAGAGAATTAACAAAATGTACCACATCAAGGAGGGGCCAGAAGCAGGTTTTGAAGCCAGGGAGAGGACAGAGCCAAGAATTTGGCAGCAGAGAGATGAGAGCAAGTACAGGCAGCTCCAACTCAAACAGGTTCCCAAGCAATTGTCTAATGTCAGTTAATGATTGCTGCTTCCCTTTGGAGTACAGTGAGGGCAATATATGTGGGTGTATCAGCCTGGTTTGAGAAGCCAGAAGCAAAACCGTCAGTCCTACTCCCCCTGGCATCTTTCCTGGATAAATTGAGGCTGGTGTTTCCTTTTATTTACATGGTGGAAATGTCTAACATTTTCTGTGGCATCAAAAACAATTACACAACTGATTAGGCTTTTATTTAATATAGAGAGGTAAAATAGAACAGAACAGAACAAAATAAGCCTTAATATCTCTTCCAAGCTAACTTCATGGACAATATTTTAAAGAAAAGCAATGATATCTCTTCCATGTTAACTTCATGGACAATATTTTAAAGAAAAGCATGAATAAAGTTAAGAATTTTAAACAGTATGGAAAAATAGAAAATGAAAAATGAAGACTTTCCCTGTGCACTCCTCCCTCAACTTTCTCACTGGAGGCGTTAAGACTTTCTCTCTGCACTCCTCCCTCAACTTTCTCACTGGAGGCAAACATTTTTTAACAGTTTTTTAAAATTCCTTCTAGAGGGACCACTAGTAGGTGTAATGGCTATGTCGCTGGACTCCCATGAAGTCAACCGCGGTTCACGTCCCGGACCCGGTGGCTTAAAACTCACGCCGGGCGCGTGTGCGTACGTTCCCAAGATCCTGAGAGGAGAATGGAGGAGGAGGCCATCCCCTCTGGGAGGTGATTTCTCACTTTCTGTCTCTCTGTCGCTCTCTGTCTGTCTGGCAGGCACCCGCGCCCTATAGCAAAAACCCTCTCCAAAAAAAAAAAAATTCCTTCTAGAAAGGTAGAGATAGATGAGAGAACGAATTTCAAATTATTTTTTTCTGAATTATAAATAAATTTACTCATGCTTTCTGTTGGACTTTTATTATTTTCATATTTAAGCATTTGATTCATCTGGATAGTCTTTCAGTGTTAAAGGCAAGGTGGGGATATGATTACATCTATATTTTCCCCAAATAATTACCACAATGTCATTTTTTGTTTCTTTCTTTACAGATTGAGAATGCAACTCTATCATAAACTAAGTTCCTATTTTTATTTTTTTCCCTAAGAATCTATATTCTTTTTTTTTTTAGTTTTTTTTGTTTTTGTTTTTGTTTCTATAGTGCACATGCACTCACCAGAAAGACAGAGACAGAGAGACAGAAAGTGAGAAATCACCCAACATGGGGGATAGCCACACTGCAATCCCTTCTTCTCCATTCTCCTCTCAGGATCTTGGACATGCACGCACACATGCCTGGCATGAGTTTAAACCACCAGATCCAGAAATCTAAACGTGGTCGACTACATGGAGGTCTAGCGACATAGCCATTACACCAACTGCTGATCTCTCTATATTCTATTTTAAAAGTATTTTATTTAACTTTATTATCATTATTATTATTTCTAGTTTGATCAGAGAGAGACAGACAGACAGAGAGAGATGGAAAGTGAGAAAGTAAGTCACCAGGTCTGGGACATCAAGGCAGTCAACCATGTAGGAGTCCAGTGCCTTTATCCCCCATGTCACCTGATGGCCCTTCTATATTCTTTTCTAATGGCTTATTTCTTCTTAATTATCATGCCATTTCTATATTCTTTTCTAATGGCTTATTTCTTAATTATCATGCCATTTTACATTTAATTTAATGATGTGCTTTATCATTTGGTAGGATTCATTCTTCCTAATTATCCTTGATTTCCATATTATTTTTCTGAATATTTCTCATGTTTATTTTTCCAGATAAAATTTAACATTACTCTGTCATGGCACTAAAAACTTCTACTATTTTAGTTAAGATTGCATTTAATTTTAGAACGTAATTTAAATAGATAAATTTAGGGAAAATTGATGACTTAATATTGTGTATTCTTATCTAAGAACAATTTGCTGCTTTTTATCTGATTAAGTATTTTTCATACATAAATAGATTTTTTAAACATTTAATTATTATACATCCTTATAGCACACATAATGATTTTTCCCAGCATGAATATATCACATATTAGTCCAGTCCAAGACATTACCATATACATTATCATCAACAGATATCTTTTCATTTTTGTGTCTGTTAAATAGTCTTTCTTCCCCTGATTTGCCTCTTCCCTCTCTCCACTGCCCACCCATTCTATAGTTTTCAATATCTACAGTTGCTTCCTCCCTTTATTTGTACCTTGGTCTTTCAGTTTCTGTCATAAAGACATTCAGTATACATTTGGCAGGGACAGACAATGCTTGCATTTCATACTCTGACTTATTTCACTTAACATTAAATCTTCAATATTTGCCCACTTCAAAGCAAATGTCAGAGTCTCATTGTATATATATTTTTAAAGGTTTTTGCCATAGGGTGCATGAACTCACCAAAGAAAGACAGAGAGACTGTGAGAAAGGAAGTGAGAAGTCACCCCCTGTTGGCCTCACTACTATCTCATCCCTTCTCCTCCTGGGATTTTGGACATACATACACTCTTGTCCATTGTGATTTTCAAGGTGCCAGATCTGGGACTCAAACCACAATTGACCATTTGGAAGTCCATCACATTAATCACTACACCATTGTTTCTTATGACTCATTGTTTCTTATAACTGAGTAGTATTCCATAGAGTATACATGTCATGATTTTAATCCATTCATCCCTCTGTTCTTGGATATTTGGATTGATTCCATGTTTTAGCAATTGTAAATAATGCTGCAAAAAACATGAATGTGCAAGTATTTTTCTGACTGAGGACTTTTCCATTCTTTGAGTAGATACCAGGACTGGAATCACAGGTCCTATGGTAGTTTTATATATAGGTTCTTGAGGAACCTCCATATCTTTCCCCATAGTGGTTGCACTAATTCACATTCCCTCGTACAGTGTAGGAGGGTATCCTTTTCAAAGCAGCCTCACCAGCACTTACCATTCTTTATTTTTTAAATCTTAGCCATTCTAACTGGGGTTAAATAGTATCTCATTGTGTTTTGATTCACATTTTTCTATGATGAGAGGTGCTGAGCATTTTTTTATGATTTGGCTATTCTTATATCTTCCTTAGAAAGTCACCTGTTAAGCTCATTTGCCCATCTTTTAATTGGATTATATTTTCACGCATAAGCTGCTTGAGTTCCCTGTATATTCTGAGTATCAGAATGTATTTGCAAACTATACTTCAGATAAGGGATAACCTTATGTTTGGTATCTGATAATCTGCATATTCTGAGTGGGTTATCAGATATCAATTATCAGGTTATTCCTTACCTGAAGCATAGTTTGCAAATATATTCTCCCACTCTGAGGATTGTTTTTTCACTCTAATTATTGTTTCTTTTGCTGTGCTAAAGCTTTTTAGACTAACATGGTTTCACTTTTTGGGGGGATTATTGCCTGTGTTTGTGGGTCTTGTTTAAGAAGTCTCTATCTACTCCAGTATCTCCAAGAGTTTCCTTTGCATTTTCTACCAGCAGTTTTATAGTCTGAGGTTTTACTTTCAAATCTCTGATCTACTTTGAGTTGATTTTTGTTAATGGTAAGATAAGAGTTCAAGTTCATTTTTCTGCAAGGGGATATCCAATTTTTCTTTTTCTTTTTCCTTTTTTTTTTTTTAGAGGGTTTTTCTATAGGGCACTTGTGCTCAACAGAAAGACAGAAAGCGAGAAATCACCCCACAAAGGGGATAGCCACACCACAATCCCTTTTCCTCTCGTGATCTTGGGCACGCATAAACATGTGCTCGGCGTGAACTTAAGCCACCAGGTCTGGAACTCAAACTGTGGTTGACTACATGGAATTCCAGTGACATAGCCATTACTCCAACTGCTGGTCCCCGGACATACTCAATTTTTCCAGCATTATTTGCTGAAGATTTTCTTTTCCCCACTAGATTGTCTTGTGCCTTTTTTTTTTTCAAAAATCAGTTGGCTGCTGTTTCAGGGTTTATTTCTGGTCTCTCGATTTTCTTCCATTGGTCTATCTGCTTGTTTTTGTGCCTGAATCATGCTGTTTATATTATCACAGTTTCATAAATATACTTTCAGGTCAGAAAGTAGGATACCTCCTCTTTTCTTCTTGCACAGTATTGTTTTGGCGATACAGGGTCTTATTTTATTCAAGCAAATTTCATTTTTTATTCTGTAAAGAATAACTGGTAGTTTAATCAGAATTGCATTCAATTTGTATACTAATTTGTATAGGATTGACATTTTGCTTACATTAATTCTTCCAATCCAGGAATATAGGATATCTTTCCACTTTTTTTTCTTGTACAAATTTCGATTATTTCAATTTTTCGGTTTTTCTAATAGAGGTCTTTCACATCTTTGGTTAACTTTATTCCCAGGTATCTTACATTTTTGTGGCTATTGTAAATGGAATTTCTTTTTTTAATTCTACCTCAGTTTGTTCATTGTTGGTGTATTAAAATGATAAAGACTTTTGTTTGTTGATTTTGTGACTTGTTGCTTTTCTCTTTGTTTATCACTTCCAAGAGTTTTTTTTCAGATTCTCTTGGGTTTTCTATGTATATAATCATATCATCTAAAAATACAGATCATTTCACTTCTTTTTCTGTTTTAATGCCTTTCATTTTATTCTCTTCTCTGATTACAATAGCTTGGAATTCTAGTTCTATGTTGAAACGGAGTGGAAAAAGTATACATTCTAGTCTTTTTCTGGGTTTGAGGGAAGAGTTTTCTGCTTTTCACTGTTCAGTATGATGGTAGTTATGGGTTTGTCATACATGGCTTTTATTATGTTGAGGAATGGCCCTTCTATATCAGTGTTGCTGAGCATCTTAATCATAAAGCAATGTCATAGTTTATCAAATGCTTTTTCTGCATCAGTTGATATGCTCATATGGTTTTTATCTTTTTGTTTCATCTATATTCATCAGGGATATTGGTCTGTTGCTTCCTTGTTTGTTATGTACTTGTGTGTTTTGGGGAACAGAGTGATGGAGGGTTCATAAAATAAATTATGGAGGTTTCCTTCTTTCTATATTGTTATAAATAACTTGAGGAGAATTGGAGCTAGTTCTTCTTTGAAGTTTTATAGATTTTGGAAGTGAAGTCATTGGGATCTGATCTTTTCTTTCTTGGGAGACTGTTTTATTGCTGATTTAATCTCATTGCTTGCTACTGGTTTATTCAGGCTTACAAGTCTCCAAAAAGTTGTCCATCTTATCTAACTTTTCTTGTTTGTTGACAGTCACTCATAGTATTCTACGATTATCCTTTGTATTGCTGTTGTGTCTGTTGTAATATTGCCTGTTTCAGTGTTGATTTGATTTATCTAGTCACCTTCTCTGATCTTGAGCAGACCACTTAACAGTTTGTCAATTTCATTTATTTTTTCAAAGAATCAGCTTTTGGTTTCATTCACTTTCTGTATAGTTCTTTTTTTTCCCCTCTATATCATTTCTAGTTTTCATTGTTTCTTTTCTCCTGATATTTTTTGGGTCTTTGTTGATGTTTTTCCTGTTCCCTGAGATGTGTTGTTAGGTTGTCTATTTGCCATCTCCTGTTTTTGTTTTTGTTTTTGTTTTTGCTCATGGGCATTAATTGCTATGAACTTCCCTCTTGTGATTGTTCTCACTGTGTCCCATAAGTTATGAAAATTCATGTGTTTATTATTGTTGGTTTCAATGAATCTTTTGATTTCTGTCTTAATTTTTTCGGTTTCCATGTGTTTGTGTATTTTTGAAATTTCTTTCTGCAGTTGATTTCAAGTTTAATACTATTGTGGTCAGAAAGATGCTGGATTTAGTTTCTATACTTTGAATTTGAATTTGTTTTGTGCCCTATCATGTGGTTGATCTTCGAAAATGTTCTATGTGAGAATATGTATTTTGCAGTTCTTGTGTGAAATGTTCAATAGATGCCTGTCAAGTCTATGTGATTTATGGTGTCATTGAAGTCACGTATCTTTTTGCTTCTGTTTGTCTAGATGACTTGTTTAAAGAACAGTGGGGACTTCCATCTGCATACCCCTGGCCTAAGGGACACTGAGGCAGGGCCTCCAGCCCCCAGCTCCAGCCGCAGCATCCCCAAGCCCAGAGACCCCCTATCTTTGTCAGCCAGAACCACCTCCAGCTCTACAGCAGACCCCACTTCCGTCTCCAGACCCCTGGCCCAAGGGATACTGAGGCAGGACCCCCTTCCCCAGCTCTAGTTCCAGCACCCCCAAGCCCAGAGACACCCTATCTCTGTCATCCAGGACCGCCCACAACTCTACAGCAGATCCAACTTACATCTCCAGACCTCTGACCCAAGAGACACTGAGGAAGGGTCCCCTACCCCACTCCAGACCCAGCATCCCTAAGCCAGAGAACCCCTATCTCTGTCAGCCAGGTAGGCCTTTTTTTCCCCTTCTCTTCTTCTTTCATTTGTTAATTTCACACTTCTCCTTACCACACAGGACCACCCCCAACTCTACAGCAGACCCCGCTTCCATCTCCAGACCCCTGGCACACACTAGCACGGCACGTGACTTTTTCTTTATTCTCCTTCTTACTTTCTTTCCTCTTGTTTGGTCCTCTCTTCCTCTTCCTCCACCCACCCAGATGGAATCGATAGGTCTAGAATGACAGTTCGGAAATGGCCTAGTATTGTAAAAATCCCTGGGGTTCTCCCTTTTACTGAACTACCTGCAAAAAATGGTGATACTGATCTTCAGAAATCTGAATAGAATACTCCTCCGTGGACCACATTGTTCAACAGAACAAAAGAGAGACTTTGGCATTCAGGAGTCCACAACAAAAGGGAAATACACTTGCTCCTAGTAGAAGAAACATTCTCCTAAAGGGTCTTCAAAAGTGAATACATCTTCCAATGGCTAGAAGTAGAAGAATAGCCTCAGGTCTAAATAAATCAGGAATTATGTCTCCATCAAAAGAGCACAGTGACTCCCTTCCATTTCTCAAAAAAAACCCAAAAAAACAAAAAACAAAAAAACAGAGGAAATTACCAAAATGTTACAGAAAGAATATAAGAACGTCCATGGTGAACAAATTCTATGAGTTGGAACAGAAAAGAGACAATGAATTATAGGAGATTAGAAAGCCCTTCCACGATATGAAAGAAGAGATGGAATGGACATGCCATGAAAGAATCAGATGGAAGTGTTAGAGATGAAGTCTGTAATACAGGAAATTGAAAACTCTCAAAAGAATTAAAAGTCGATTAGACCATGCACAAGATAGAATTTTTGACATAGAAAATAACTGCTGACCTAGAGAAAACTACCAAAAAGATAGAGAAAATAACAAAAATAAAAACACGAGGATAATATAAGAGAAATACTAGATTCCATTAGGCACTCTAACATCTGAATAATTGGTATCCCAGAAGGTGAAGAAACTAATAAGGGCATGGAAAATCTATTCCAAGAAATCCTGGAAGAAATTTTCCCAAGTCTAAAGATACACTCGAACATCCAGACCCAAGAAATACAAAGGACCACAGATAGAATCAACCCAAGAAGATCTTCCCCAAGGCACATCTTATCCAGACTGGCCAATGGCAACAATGAAAACAAGGAAGAATGGGGAGACATACTGTAAGTGCTAATAGAGAAACAATTTTAACCAAGATTATTATATCCTTTTTCCCAAGTCTAAAGATACACTCGAACATCCAGACCCAAGAAATACAAAGGACCACAGATAGAATCAACCCAAGAAGATCTTCCCCAAGGCACATCTTATCCAGACTGGCCAATGGCAACAATGAAAACAAGGAAGAATGGGGAGACATACTGTAAGTGCTAATAGAGAAACAATTTTAACCAAGATTATTATATCCTGCAAGATTATCCTTCATATGGGAAAAAAAGATTAAAGTCTTCTCAAACAAAACCTGAAAGAATTTACCAACACCAGACGAGTTCTTTAAGAAACCCTGAAGACAGTACTGTTCCAGGAAAACTAAAGAATGAAAAACCAGAAACAAAGGAATAAAAAGCAGCCAAATTAATGGCCAACTTAAACGTCAAGACAGATTTAGTAACATTGATAACATTGAATGTTAAGGGATTAAATTATCCAATCAAGAGACACAGACTGGCTGAATGAATTAAAAAAAAAACAAAAAACCCAGAAACCCTCTATCTGTTGCATACAGGAAACCTACTTCATGAATAAAGATACATAGATGGAATGTGAAGGGTTGGAAAAAGGTTTTCCATGAAAATGGGAAACAAAAAAGAGCTGGAGTCATGACACTAATTTCTGACAAAATGGGCTCTAAAACAAAAAAATATTCAAAGAGACAAAGAAGGGCACTATATTATAGTAAAAAGTTCAATCAATCAAGAAGATATAAGGCTTATAAATATCTATGCACTTAACACAGGAGCACCCAAATATGTGAAGGAATCCCCTTTGGACAGATCATCTAGAGAAAAAATAGGTAAAGAGATAAAAGATCTAAATGATATCATAAATCAAAATGACTAAACAGATATCTATAGAACTTTCTATACAAAACTCATGGAATGTTTTCAAAGATTGACCGCATCATAGAGACAAAGCAAGTCTCTACAGATTCAAAGTCATAGAAACTATATCCAGCAACTTCTCCTACCATGATAGAATTAAACTTGAGTTTAAATTCAAGAGAAATCCTCAAAAATGCTCAAATCCATGGAAACTAAATAACCTACTCCTGAATGACTCCACAACTACTGAAGAAATAAAGACTAAAATAAAAAGATTTATGGAAGTCAGTTACAATGAGGACATGAGTTTTCATAATTTTGGGGACACTGCTAATGCAATCATAAGAGGGAAGTTGATAGCAATTAGTGAACACAAGAATAAGATGGAAAGAAGGTGATTGGATCATCTAACATTGTGCCTCAGAGAACTGGAAAAGCAACAGAAAAAAGACCCAAAAAACTCTAGAAGAAGGGAAATAATAAAGATACTAGCAGAAATAAATGAAATAGAAAATAAATGTACTATGCAGAAAATAAATGAAAGTAAAAGCTGATTCTTTGAAAAGATAAACAAAATCAATACTCCACTAGCAAGACTTATTTATTTATTTTTCTTGAGAGATTTTTGCTATAGGGTGCATGCGCTCGCCAGACAGACAGAGAGAGACAGAGAGACAGAAAGCGAGAAATCACCCCCCAGGGGGGATGGCTATGCCACAATCCCTTCTCCTCCGTTCTCCTCTCGGGATCTTGGGCACACATGCACACGCGCCTGGCGTGAGTTTTAAGCCACTGGATCCAGGACGTGAACCGCAGTCAACTACATGGGAGTCCAGTGACATAGCCATTACGCTAACTGTTGGTCCCCGCTAGCAATACTTATTAAGAAGAGAGAATGGAACCAGGTAAATCAAATCTATAGAAGCAGACAATATAACAACAGACATAGTGGAAGTACAAAACATCATTAGAAAATAACATGAACAACTATATGCCAGGAAACAAGACAATCTGGATGAGATGGACAAATTCCTGGACACATGTAATCTACCAAGATTGAGCCAGGAGGATATAGAAAGTCTGATTAGGCCCGTAACAAGCCAAGAAATTGAATCAGTAATAAATAACCTCCTGACAAATAAAAGCCCTGGCTCTAATGGCTTCACCTCGAAATTCTACAAAACTTTCAAAGAAAAGTTAACCCCCAATCTGCTCAAGTTATTTCTAAAGATCCAGAAGGGTGACTCCCTAATTCATTCTATGAAGCTTCCATCACCCTTATCCTTAAAACTAATAAAGACAGGACAAGGAAGGAATACTATAGACCAATATCTCTGATGAATAAATATCTCTGATGAATATAGACGCAAAGATTCTGAACAAGATTCTAGCAAGTCATATCCAACCATTTATAAAAAAGATTATACATCATGATCATGTAGGCTTTATTCCAGGCATGCAAGGTTGGTTCAACATACACAAAACCATAAATGTAATACACCATATTAACAGGAAGAACGATAAGAGCCATATGATCATATCAATTGATGCAGAAAAAGCATTTGATAAGATACAACATCCCTTCATGATCAAGACTCTCAGCAATATCGGCATAAAAGGGTCATTTCTCAGCACAAGAAAAGCTATCTATGAAAAGCCCATAGCAAACATCATCCTGAATCGAGAAAAGCTGAAAGCTTTTCCACTAAAAACAGGTACAAGGCAAGGATGTCCACATTCTCCACTCCTTTTTAATATAGGACTGGAAGTCTTCGCCAATGCAATCACAGAAGAGGAATAAATAAAAGGCATTCAAATAGGAAAAGAAGAGGTGAAACTCTCTCTAGTCACAGATGACATGATTGCATACATAGAAGACCCAATGGTATCCATAAAAAAATTTCTGGAAGTAATACATGAATACAATAAAGTTGTAGGATACAAAATCAACATGCAGAAGCCTATAGCATTTCTTTATACAAACAACAGGCAGACTGAGATAGAACTGCAAAAAGTCATTCCATTTGCCATAACCAATAAAAGTATAAGATACTTAGGAATAAATCTAACCAATGAAATTAAAGACCTCCACAAGGAAAACTACAAGAAGCTAAGAAAAGAAATTGAAAATGACACAAAAACGTGGAAAGACATCCCGTGTTCCTGGATTGGAAGAATTAATATCAGCAAAATGGCAATTTTACCCAAATTAACCTATATTTTTAATGCAATCCCAATCAAAGTACCAGACACCCTCTTCAAAGGTCTAGAAAAGACAATCATAAAATTTGTCCGGATTCATAAAAGACCCCGTATTGCCAAAGCAATTCTGCACAAGAAGAGTGGAGTAGGTGGCATCTCACTCCCTGACCCAAAAACATACTACAAAGCTGTGGTAATCAAAACAGCATGGTACTGGCATTAACAGATATGTGGACCAATGTAACAGAATAGAGTCCCCAGATGTAAATTCTCAAACATACAGTCAACTGATTTTTGATAAGGGGTACCAGTCAATCTGCCTGTCTGTTTCTGTGCCAATACCATGTTATATACCAAACAAATTCTATGATTGTCTTTTACAGATCTGTGAAGAATGTCACTAGCACTTTGATTGGGATCACATTAAATATATAGATTGATTTGGCTAGAATTGCCATTTTAATTATATTAATTCTTCTAATCCAGGAACACGGGATGTCCTTCCACTTTTTTGTGTTATGAAGGTATGTTTTATTTAATCAATCAATTTTTCTGCCTGGATTGTTATAATCATATGTTTTTATCTTTGTTTCTCTTAATATGGTGTATTACATTTATGGTTTTGTTTATGTCGAACCAACCTTCCATCCCTGCAACAAAGCCTTCTTAGTGGTGATGTATAATCTTTTCTTTTTTTATTTAAATTCATTTATTTACATTCCTTTACTATACATCATTATAGCATACAAAATGAGATTTTCCATCCAGAATACACTGTACATTTGCTCAATCAAGCACATCAGCATAAGTGTTATTGTTAACAAATAATTTTTCATTTCTTCTTTCCTATATATTTTGCTTTTTCTCCCATCCTTGATTCCCTACTTCTCATCCTCTGTAACCTTCCACCCTCCTCTCACACTGTCTCTGGTATCCATGGTTACTTTCTATGCCTTCCCCCTCCACACACATTTTGTTGATTTGCTAATGATCTTAATTAATGTAAATATTTTCAATAGCAAGCACAGCTGATGTATACATATCCATGAACAAAACTCTGACTTTAGGCATAAACCTCAGTGAGTAGAATGAATAAACTATAAAGTAGCACCTAGCTGGGACTATATAGCTTACAATAGTCATCAAATAGGTATATTTACTGTATTTTTTTAATTTCAAGAAAAACAGTTTTTGTTTTTAATTTTCCTGAAACATTTTTTAATTAATTAATCTGCATTCATTCCCTAAGCATCATCACAGTGTGCAAAATCTGATTTCCCATCCAGCATATACTGCGTAGTGGCTTAATCATTCATGTTATCAATAATTTTCCATTTCTATTTATATATATTTTCCCCTATTTCTGACCCTCTGCCCTTTCCCACCATCTTCTCACACTATCTCTGGTGTCTACTGTTGTCTTTTATTCCTTTCTCCACCACATTTTATTGATCACAAAATTTCTTAAATAATGTAACTACTTTCAATAGCAAGTTCAGTTTGTAATTTCAAGAAAAGCAGTTTTAACTTTAATAAATCAAAGAAATGCTGAGGAAATTTGCTTAAAACTTAAAGCTAGGAAACAGGTTAGGATTCTGTTCAAATAATAGGTATATGAACCTAACTACAGCTCAAGACAAAACAAAAATATTTAAAACTGGACATCGAAGGCTAAAAGAAAATCAGCAATATGTTAGTCAAAAGTCATAAAATGGTATTTCACCAGTTCAGTCTAGTATAATCTATCTTCTGTTGTGGTTCGATCTTCCCGATTGAATTCTGGGATACAATATTCAACTCCAGCTTGTCCCTACAATTAAGTTGACCATTTTCTTAGTTTTTGAACTCTTATTTCCGTGTGCCTGTATTTAATTTTCCTGATATAGCACTCCCTCGAGAACTTCTTGGAGATCTGGTCTGGTGTTGGTAAATTCTTTCAGGTTTTGTTTATCTGAGAATGTTCTAGTCTTTTATTCCCATACAAAAGATAATTTTGCAGGGTATAGTATTCTTGGCTGAAATTGCTTTTCCCTTAACACTTTGAATATATTTCCCATTCTTTCCTCACTCACATTGTTTCCAATGTGAAATTTGCTGTTAGTATGATGGGATATCCTTTGTAGGTAACTTGTCATTTTTTTCTTGCCAATCTTAGTATCTTGTCTTTGTCTGTGGTTTTGGTCAATCTGGCAATAATGTGTCTTAGAGAATATCATCTTGGGTTGAATCTGTTTGGGGTCCTTTGTATTTCTTGGTGTGGGGTCTTTGAGTGCCGCTCTAGGTTTGGAAAGTTTTCTTGCAGGATTTCATGCAATAGAATATCAGTGCCCTTATGAGTCTCTTTGCCTTCTGGAATACCAATTATCCAGATATTTGAATGTTTGATGATATCTAGTATTTCTCATATATTAGTCTCAATTTTTTTGGCAATTTTCTCAGTCTTTGTGGTGGATTTTTCTAAACCAGCAGTTTTCTCTTCCACATATAAGATTCTATTTTCTGTATGATCTAGTCTGCTTTTAATACTTTCGAGATTTTGACTTCCTATTTTATAGCCTTCATTTATACCAGGTCTATTTGATTATTTTTTAAAGTGTGTAATTCTTCTTTTAGATCTTGTAAGAATTTCCTTACCTCCTGGAACTTTTCATCATCTTTCTTCTTTCTCTTCTGCAGTTCATTGTCTCTCTTCTCTTCCATCTCTGTTAGCTTCACCATTATGAATATTCTAAATTCTTTATTAGACATTTCCATGATTTCCTTTGAACTTTCTGTGGATGAAGAGGAGCTATTCTTTTCCCTTGGAGGAGGTTTATTTTCTTGGTTTTCCACATTTCTTGTGGCCCTGTGGTGATTTCTAGTCATCTGATGGATGGTATGTTTTTCCCTAAACTTGAAGTTCAATCTTAGCGTTCAGGAGGTGATCTGGAATCTCTTTGCCATTCAGTTTTGATCCTTTTGTGTGGCATATTCAGTGGATATTGAGGAATATGTTAACCCTAATAGTACTTGGATGTTTGGCTATAGTTCTCTTCGATCTGTCTAGAAACACAGTGAATGGAGATTGAACAGCAAAGAGATGACACAAAAGAAAAAGAGAAGGATAAAGAGAGATTAAAAAAATGACAACAACCAAGAAACAGAGAAAAAAGTAAAAAAAAAAAAAAGAACAACTAAAATTTTTTTTTTCTTATAAAAGGCAATAAATAGAAAACTGTGCAGTGCGCTTGCACTAGAACTAGAAATCAGGAGTTCTTAGGAGCCATGGAGGAATCTTCTTCTGAAGGCTTACCCCTTGCCTCTCCTGGGTGGGAGGAGGACAGGGGATTAACAAGATAAAGGTAAAGGAGCAGCCAAAAGCCGAGAAAATACTTTACCTTAAAATATTTTTAAAAGAAAAAAAATACAAAAAAAGAGAAGACAGAGACAGAAGTATAGACAGACAGAGATAGAGATAAAGACAGAGACAGAGAGAAGGCTTGAGGACTTCCTACCATTCGAGTTTGTGGGCTGGAGGCTGAATTATCAGTAGGAAATCATTTCTCTTTTTTTCCTGAAATCACTAGTTCTTAGGAGCCACAAAGGTATCTTCTTAAGGCCTGCCCCTTGCCTCTCCTGGGTGGGAGAGGGACAGGGGATTATTAACAACATAAAGGTAAAGGAGGGGCTGAAAGCCAAGAAAATACTTTACCTTAAAATATTTTAAAAAGGAAAATTTACAAAAAAATGAGAAGACAGGGACAGAGGCAGAGAGAGACAGAGATAGAGACAGACAGAGACAGAGACAAGGCTTGTTGAGCTTCCTACCACTCAAATTTGTGAGCTGGAAGATAAATTATCAGTAGAAAATCTTTATTTCTCTCTTTTCCCTGAAATCATTGGTTCTCAGGAACCACAAAGGTGTCTTCTGAAGGCCTGCCCCTTGCCTCTCCACTCCAGTTTGTGGGCTGGAGGCTGAATTATCAGTAGAAAATCTTCATTTTTCTTTTTTCATTGAAATCAGTAGTTCTCAGGAGCTATGAAGATGTCTTCTGTATAATCTTTTTTATATGTTGTTGGATACAGTTTGCTAGTATCTTGCTGAGAATTTTTGCATCTACTTTCATCAGAGATATTGGTCTGTAGTTTTCCTTCCTTGTCATGTCCTTACCTGTTTTCGGGATGAGAGTGATGGAAGTTTCATAAAATGAACTTGTGATGATTCCTTTCTTTTGGATCTTTAAAAATAACCTTAGTAGTATAGGGGTTAACCCTTTAGAAGTTTTGTAAAATTCAGAAGTGAAGCCGTCAGGACCTGGACTTTTCTTTGTTTTGAAGTTATTTATAAATGATTCAATTTCATTGCTTTTTTTTTTGGTTGTTTTAGACTTTCTGTGTCCTCCTGATTCAGTGTTGGTAGATTATGTGCGTTCAGTAATTTGTCCATCTCATCCAGGTTTTCTTGTTATTGGTGCATTGTCACTCATATTATTCTCTAATTATGTTTTGTATTTCTATTATGTTTTTGTAATATTGCCTGTTTTATTGAGAATTTGATTTATTTGGTTTCTTTGTCTCTTCTTAATTAGTCTAGCTAATGGTGTGTCGACTTTACCTTTTCAAAAAACTAATGTTTCCTTTCTTTTTTTGTGTGGTTCATTTATTTTTATTTCATTTATTTCTGTTCAAATCTTGATTATTTCCTTTCTTCTGTCATTTTTGGGATTTCATTGTTGTTGTTTTTCCAATTTTCTGAGGTATGACGTTATGTTGTTCATTGGTCATCTTTCCATTTTTCCCTTATGTGCACTAATTGCTATGAACTTCCCTTTTTTGATA
Source organism: Tupaia belangeri chinensis (assembly GCF_000334495.1). Lineage (NCBI taxonomy): Eukaryota > Metazoa > Chordata > Mammalia > Scandentia > Tupaiidae > Tupaia > Tupaia belangeri. Next base: position 424,848 of record NW_006204286.1, read on the forward strand.
GCTTTTGTTGTGTTCTATAAATTATGAAAACTTGTGAAATCATTATCATTAGTTTCAATGAATCTTATGTTTTAGTATTAATTTCTTCAGTATTGTGAAGTCATTCAGGAATAGGTTGTTTAGTTTCCATGTTTGTGTATTTTTGTGGTTGGTTTCTAAAATTAATATCAAGTTAATTCCATCATGATCAGAGAAGATGCTATAGTTTCCATACCTTTGAATCTATGAAGACTTTTTATGTGTCTTATTATGTGATCAATCTTTGAAAAGGTTCCATGAGAGGAGAAGAAAAATGTATATTCCATGGTGTTTTTGTGGAAGATTCTATAGCTGTCTGTCAAAACCATTTGATTTTTGGTATCATTTAAATTCTGTATCTTTTTGCTATTTTTTTTTTTTGTCCAGATGATCTGTCCAAAAGCATTGCAATCTATCTCTCATTTTAGATCTAGCAGTTTTTTCCTTCATGTATTTGGATGTTCATGAGTTGGGTGCATAGATAATGTATACGTGTTAAATCTTCCTGACTAATTAGCCCTTTTAGTACTACATAATGCCTTTCTTTGTCTCTTCTTATTATTTTTTTATTTAAATTTATTTGCTTATTTTCATTCACTGTACATCATTACAGCATACAAAGTGAGATTTTCCATCCAGAGTATACTGTATATTGTCTCAATCAACGACATCAACATACATGTTATTGTCAACAAATAATTTTCCATTTCTTGTTTCCTGTATGTTTTCCTCCCCCCCATCCTTGATTTCCTATCTCTTACCGTCTGCCATCTCCCACTCTCTTCCCACACTGTCTCTGGTATCTATGTTTGCTTTCTATACTGTTTCCCCCCACACATTTTATTGAATTACTAAAGATCTTAATTAATCTAAATATTTTCATAGCAACCCAGCTGATATATACATTTCAATGAATACAAGTCTAACTTTAGGCATCCTATAATGTAGTACCTAGCTGGGGCTATATATCTTACTGTGGTCATGGAATGGATTTTTTTTTCTGAAACTTTTTTTTTGTAACTTAATTTACATCCTTTCCCTAAGCATCATCACAGCATACAAAATGTGATTTCCCATCCAGAATATACAGCATAGTGACTTAATCATGCACATTATTATCAAAAATTTTCCATTTATAGCTCTTAGAATTTTTTACCCCTCTTTCTGACCCTCTGTCCTTTCCCACCCTCTTCTCACACTATCTCTGGTGTTTACAATTGTCTTCCATTCCTTTTCCACCCACATTGTATTGCTCACACAATTTCTTAAATAATCTAACTACTTTCAATGGTAAGTTCACATGGTACTATTAAGAAAACCAGTTTAAACTTAAATCATAGAAATGCTAAGGAACTTTTCTTAAAGCCAGGAAATAGGTTAGGATTCTGTTCAAATGGTAGGTGCATGAACCTATCAGTCTCGTGTACTTTATCTTCTGCTCTGGTTCCATTTTTCCTATTAAGTTCTGGGATATAATATTCAACTCCAGACTTGTCCCTATGATTAAGGTGGCCACTTTCTTAGTTTTTGAACTCTTCTTTCAGTGTGTCTGTATTTAATTTTCCTGATATAGCACACCCTTGAGAACTTTTGGAGATCTGGTCTGGTGCTTTTAAATTCTTTCAGGATTTGTTTATCTGAGAATGTTCTTGTCTTTTCTTCCCACATGAAAGATAATCTTGCCGGGTACAGTATTCTTGGCTG
>NW_006204286.1:427109-455952 GCF_000334495.1 Tupaia belangeri chinensis
CTCTAAATTCTTTATCAGACATTTCCATGATTTGCATTAAACTTTGTGGATGAAGAGGAATTATTCTTTTCCCTTGGAGGAGAGGTATTTTCCTGCTTTCCCATATTTCTTGTGGTCCTGCGGTGATTTCTGATGGATGGCGTGTTTCTTTCTAATTCTTGAAGTTCAATCTGAGTGTTCAGGAGCTAGCAGAAACAGGTGATCTGGACTCTCTTTGCCGTTCTATTGTGATCGCTGGTGCAGCAGATTCAGTAGATACTGAGGAATATATTAACCCTAATAGTATTTGGATGTTTAGATACAGTGCCCTTAGATCCATCTAGAAACACATTAAATGGATATTGAAGAGTGGAGAGACAAGAAAAAAGAAAATGAAAAAGAGAGAGAGAAACAACAACAAAGAAAGAGAAAAAAAAGACAAAACATACAAAAATGTAATTATTGTTTTTCTTTAAAGAAAACAAAACAAAACAACAACAACAACAACAAAAAAAAAAACAACAAATAGAAAACCACAGGAGCCATGAGTAATCCTCTTCTGAAGGAAGGCCTCACCTCTCCTGCCTGGGTGGAAGGACCAGAGGGGATTATTAACAAAACAAAAGCTGGAGCTGAGAGCAAGAGAAAGGCTTTACCTTTAAAAAAATCATAAAAAGGAAAAATTACAAAAAAATGAGAAGACAGAAGCAGAGAGAGACAGAGACAGAGACACAGAGACAGAGATAAAAGGCCAGAGGGGCTCCCTACCATGCTAGCTTTGTTTGCTGGAGGCTGAATTATCAGTAGAAAATCTTAATTTCTCCTATCCCCTGAAATGAGTAGCTCACAGGAGCCATGAGGAATCCGCCCTTCTTTGTCTCTTCTTAGAGTTTGGTCTTAAAGCCTTTTTGGTCTGAAATCAGTATCGTGACTTTAGCCCTTTTGGTTTCCATTTACATGGAATACCTGTTTCCAGCCCTTAATCTTTAGTCTATGTAAGTCTTTATTCATGGGGTATGTTTCTTACAGGCAACAGATAGATGATTTCTGATTTTTTAATTCATTCTGCTAGTCTGTGTTTCCTGATTGGAGAATTTAATCATTAACACTTTCTATTATTATAGATATTTCCAGACTTGTCCCTACAAAAAAAAACTTTCTTTCTTTCTTTCTTTCTTTCTTTCTTTCTTTCTTTCTTTCTTTTTATTTTCTTTTCTTCCTGTTTTTGTTGTTATTCACTTATTTCTGTGTCTCTTTTTAGTTTTTCTGGTATAGCACTCCCTTAAAATTTCTTGAAGAGATGTTCTGGTATTGGTAAATTATTTGAGGTTTTGTTTACCTGGAATGTTTTTTATCTTTTCTATACATTTGCAGATAATATTGCTGGCTATAGTAATCTTGGTTGAAATATTTTTCTTTGAACACTTTGAATGTATCTTCCTATTCTTCCTTTGCTTGCATTGTTTCCTCTGAGAGGTCCTATGTTAGCCTTTTGGGATAACCTTTATATGTAACGACATTTTTCTCTTGCCAGTTTGGGAATCCTGTCTTTATATGTGGTTTCACATTTGCAGATAATCTTGCTGGCTATAGTAATCTTGGTTGAAATATTTTTCTTTGAACACTTTGAATGTATCTTCCTATTCTTCCTTTGCTTGCATTGTTTCCTCTGAGAGGTCCTATGTTAGCCTTTTGGGATAACCTTTATATGTAACGACATTTTTCTCTTGCCAGTTTGGGAATCCTGTCTTTATATGTGGTTTTGGTCAGTCTGGTTATGATTTGCCTCAGAGAGGATCTTCTTGAGTTGGTTCAATTTGTTGTCTTTTGTAATTCTTAGGTTTGTATTTTTAATGCCTCTCAGGTGTGAAAAGTTTTCTTCCAGATTTTTATGAAATAGATTATCAATGTCCTTATTAGATTATTCACTTTCTAGGATACCAATTATTCAGATATGTGCACATTTAATGGTATCTAGTATTTCTCACATATTGTCCTCATTTATTTTTTCCTTTGGGGTATTTTTTTCAGTCTTTTTGGTGATTTTTACTAGGCCAGAAGTTTTGTTTCTACATCTGAGATTAAGTCTTCTGCATCATCTAATCTGCTTTTAATTCTTTCCAGAAATGTTTTGATTTCCTGTATTACCACCTTCATTTCTAACATTTCTTTGTTTAAAAAAGAAACTGTTTTATTTAAATTTATTTATTTGTTTATTTTAATTTGACCAGAGAGAAACAGAATAAAAGAGGGAGGTGAGGAGTGTGAAAGCAAGCCACTGGGTCCAGGACTCAAACCGTGGTTGGCCATATGGGAGTCCAGCACCCTTAACTACCATGCCACTTGAACAGTTCTGTTTGATTCTTTTTATGGTGTCTATTTATTCTTTTAAATCATGGAAGGACTTCCTCATTTCCTGCAGTTCATTGTCTCTTTTATCTTGCTTCTCCTTTAGTTTTATAACTTTGAATAGTCTGAGTTGTTTATCTGACATTCCCATGAGTTCCATTGTACTGTCTGTGGATAATAAAGAATTGTTTTTTTTTCCTTGGGGATGAGATATTTTCTTGTTTTCTCACATTTCTTGTGCCTCTGCTCTCCTTTCTGGTCATCAGATGTCTTATATTTTTTCTCTAATTTCTTGCAATTAATTTTGAGAGTTCAAAGTTATGTGGAAGGGGGTGAGTCACAATCTCTCTGCAGCTTCATCTCCCTGATTCTCACCCTACAACCTGCACTATTGTCACCGCAACCGGATATTCCAATGGCCTCTTCGTTTCTTGAGAACAGGTGCACCTGAGGCTGAGCTGCAGGTTTTCAGCTGAGAAAGGAAGTCAATCTGTTAGATAAAAATTGTGAGTCCACCTGTTTGGGGGACAAAATTTTCATAGAAGATAAGAATGGCATCAGGTCTCTAGATAAAAGTATTGGCAGAGTTATGATTCAAATACTGCAGTCTCTTAATGTTCAATAAAGCAACAGAGTACACTAAGTATAATGTTTCTAACAGAATTCATTACCAGATCTATGCTATTAAAATGTTAGTGAGAAAGCATGTTTCTATTGAATTACTTAATGCATTCTTATAGTAAAGCCAAGAGATGCACATACATTAATGGCTATTATCAAAATGTAAATATGAACACATTTGTATACACTTATCCCTTTATACCTCCTTCTACTCTCTGCTGCCATCTTAAACAATAAGTCCTGATATACACTTGACCCCCTATCTCTCAATACTAACAAGAAACAAATCAAAAATTGAAAAATTCCAAGTCTAAAATAAATATTTTCGACCAATTATAACAAAAAGATATTTACAAATTAGCTAGTTCACTAGCTCTACTTTTTGTCATTCATTTTCAACTTAGGACATCTATAAACCTCCGAGGTTAAAAACTAAAGAATGAACTCCACAGTTAACACAGGTACTTTATGAAAAATGTACATATAGATCTAGAAGGGAGTTATTGCTGTTACTCTACCTTTTGGAGTTAAGGGGCAGAAAAAGCAAAACATTTAACAGACACAAAAGTGGAAAATTATCTATCTGTTGATGATGTGTATAGTCATATCCTTGATTGGACTAATATGCAGTGGGTTGTTTTTTTTTTTTTTTTTTAATTATAGGGCACGTGCATTCGCCAGACAGACAGAGACATAGAGACAGAAAACGAGAAATCACCCCCCAGGAGGGATGGTCACGCCACAATCCCTTCTCCTCCATTCTCCTCTCAGGATCTTGGGCACGCACGCACATGCGCCCGGCATGAATTTTAAGCCACCGCGTCCGGGATGTGAACCATGGTCGACTACGTGGGAGTCCAGTGACATAGCCATTATGCTAACTGCTGGTTCCCAATATGCAGTGTTTTCATGCTAGGAAAGATTCATTTTGTATGTTGTAAAGATGTGCAGTGATTAAATATAAAAAGAATAAGAAAAGAAAAAAGCTATCTTCTATATATGGAGATACCAGCAAAGAACTTTTCCATCTTTCTATTCACCTTTCCATCTTTCTATTCATCTTTCCTCTTCTCCCTCTTCCACCATTCCAGTGACTAAAACTATAGTACTGGAGGTTGGATGGTTGCACAGCAGTTAGAGGTGATGCTCAGCAAAGCTGATCCACATGGGAGACTTCTGAGTTTGAATCTAGAAACCTCCCTGAGTATGCCAGGCGGGCATGTGCCTATAATCTGGCCCTTGCTCAGACTGGAGGTGAATCATGTCACCAAGACCCTGTCGAGGGTACTATCTCTCTGCGTTTCTATTACTTATGGAAGGGGCAAATAAATAAATTTTAAAATAAAAGTATTTTTTAAAGTACAGATGACATCTAACTCCAAAAGGTAGGTTAACAGAGGTCACTGCTAGCAGACAATCCTTTGTGAAACTAAAGAAAAAGACATTTATAAAGGGATTATTTTCTTTATAAAGGTTACTTCTATTTTTAATATTCTTTGAGTATTATGCTTTAATACATAGCAGTATTAACTATTAATATTAAGACACACATATAGAACAATGGTTGGAGAATCTGAAATAATCTAACTGAAGAGCACAGAACACTTCTCTCTGGACACTTCCTCTACTGCTTAGCAACCACCACCTACTGAAAATGCAGCATTGTATCCAAGATATCAAGATTAACAATTCTTTTTCTAAAATGCAACCATTTGTATAAAATAACGAAAGGTACCAGCAGTTAGCGTAATGGCTATGTCATTGGACTCCCATGTAGTCGACCGCAGTTCGAGTCCTGGACCCGGTGGCTTAAAATTCACGCCAGGTGCGTGTGCGTACGTACCCAAGATCCCGAGAGGAGAATGGAGGAGAAGGGATTGCGGCATGGCCATCCCTCCTGGAGGGTGATTTCTCGCTTTCTGTATCTCTGTCTCTCTCTGTCTGTCTGGCGAGCACACGTGCCCTATGGCAAAAACCTTTCCAAAAAAAAAAAACATAAAATAACGAAAAATATTTAAGGGATGTTATTTTAGTTCTCTACTTATAACATATGTTGTGTACTTTTAAATATCTGGAAAGACTAGATATTTCAAATAAGAAACAAGTTTGCCACTACACACAATAGCATTGAATATACTACACATATGTTACACAGCCTTTAATTTCAAAATATCTTCCTAATAAAAACATTCTGAACTAGGACCTTTCCCCTTCCCACCTACATCAACTCAGTGGATAAGTGTATCTGCAGTGCTTAGGAAGATTTGAATAATTTCATTTCTTTTCCAAAGAATTATTTAATTTTATTTATCATCATTATTATTTTTTAATTTGCTACAGGCCAGGTGTAGTCATCAGAGAGAGAGAAAGAGTGAGAGAAATACAAAGTGAGAAAGCAGGTCACTAGGTTTGGGACTTGATACATGGTCGGCCATGTAGGAATCCAGCACCCTAATCATCATGCCACCTGCTGCACAAATTCTATAAAGGGTTTTGGTTTTAAGACATTTATTCTCAGTACCTGTCTTCAAAATTATCACAAAGCAGTGATAATCAAAATAGTATGATACTGGGACGAAAAGGGACACATAGTCCAAAGGAATAGAGAACATCGAAACCCCAAATCATACAGCCAACTAACTGATCTTTGACAAAGGGGACAAGACAATATAGTGAGGAAAATAAAGTCTTTTCTGCAACTGGTGCTTGAAGAACTAGATATCCACCTGCAGAAAAATGAAACTTGACCCCCTGTCTCTCAACATTATCAAGAAACAAATCAAAATGAATCAAAGATTTAATGTAAAGCCTAAAACTATAAAATTACCAGTAAAAAACTTAATAGAAACTCATGAATAAATTGAAGTAGGCAAAGATTTCTTAAATAAGACCCCTAACACACTGGCAATAATCCCCAAAATAGCCAAGTGGGATTACATCAAGTTAAAAACCTTCATAGCAAAGAAAACAACAATAAGAGTGGAAAGACAGCCTTAAGAATGGGAGAAAATGTTTGCAAATTATTCCTCAGACAATGGATAAATAACCAGAGTATATAGGGAATTCTAGCAGCTCACCCATAAAAAATAATCCAATTAAAATGTGGGCAAATAAACTGAATAGAGAACTCTCCAAGATGACTAATGAATGGCTGAAAACCATTTGCGAAAATGTTCAAAGTCTCTTTTCAAAAAGGAAATGAAAATTAAAAGCATATTTTATAAATCAAATATCATTTGTCCTGTTTATATACAGCAAAGTAAAACAAAATGCACAATATAAGGAAGAATGGTCAATCTTGCTTCACCATAAACGCATTGTATAAAGTCCTGTGTCTTTTTTCCTTTCCAAAATAGCACAAATTTAATAATGTGTACTGCTCAGGAGAAGTAGTTTCATCATTCCACTTTCAAAAGACAATATTTCATATGAATTTTAACAAGAATATTTACAAAATATGTTATTTGCAACTTCTACTTTTTTAATGCCACAGTGCTCCTGCATGAACACAAGAGAGAAGTGGAGAGAGAGAGAGAGAGAGAGAGAGAGAGAGAGAACTCCTAATGGGGCCTGGACATACCACAATCCTGTTTCCTTCAATTCTCTATCCCATCAGATCTTGGGCATGCAAAAATGCATGAACTGTGTTGCCACTGGGACTGAGATTAGAACCCCAGTCAGTCACGATGGAGCCAGCTTCCTCTTCCCAGTGCCTAACTTGTCTGCTATAGGGTTGGGCCTACTACCTCTACTTTTAACATATTATGTGAGCTTCTAAACATTTAGAAAATTAACATGTTTCAAACAAGGATTTAAATTTGTCCACTACATACACATTTAGTGTTCAATAAACCACGCACATAACAATGATTATATCTAAAAGTGTCTTATAATTAGGTACATTCTGGTCTAGAATTCTTCATTTCTTCCAACTCCTTTTCTCCACCTCCAACTCAGTGAGTATATGCACACATGTCACTTAGACGCAATGTTACAATTTTTTTAAAATTTTTTTATTATCATCATAATCTTCTTTATATTATATTGGATTACATATAACTTTACAATGTATTATATTACTTTTTCAAAAGTAAATGCCATGCATGTCAGTCAGTACACAGACATCAATCTCCCCGCTTCAACATTCGATATCTTTTCTGTTTTCCCCAATCATTATTATTATTATTATTATTAATTTTTAAAATAATCGCTATTTCTCATTTTGCTAGTAAAAATACTTTGCCCATCATGAAATCCTTCTCAGACCAATCCAGTTGAGAATACTATACATGTCATCAGCAACAGTTAATAAGCCATATCTGTTTCTCACTAACATCCTTCCTTTCTATTGTTCACTTGCTATCTTTCTCTATCCTCTTCTCTGCACTTCCCCCATTCCACACTGTCCTATTCTCATTAAGTACGTTCACTGCTTTTATGTACTCCAATTTTTTGCTCTCTATCATAGAGTGCGGATAGTCGGTATATATTGAGTGGATACATGCAATATCTTTCTTTCATAGCCTGGCTTACTTCAATCAGCAATAGATCCTCCATATCTGACCACTTACTATCAAATTACTGGGTCTTGTTATTTTTTATGGCTGAGTAGTATTCCATAGAGTACATATATTGTTCAGCTCACTTTCCCATCTTTTAATCGGGTTAATCATTTTTTTTCGCATAAGGCACTTGAGTTCCCTATGTATTCTCGTTATCAGTCCCTTGTCTGAGGCATATTTAACAAAAATATTTTCCCATTCTGAGGGTTGTCGGTTCACACTTGTTACTGTGTCCTTTGCTGTGCAGAAACTTCTTAGTCTAATATAGTCCCACTTGTCTATTTTAGGGATTATTGCCTGTGCTTTGGGAGTCTTATTTAAGAAGTCTTTGCCTACTCCAATGTCTCCCAGAGTTTCCCCAGCATTTTCCACAAGTAGTTTTATTGTCTGAGGTCTTAGGTTCAGATCTTTGATCCATTTTGAGTTGACTGTTGTTAATGGTGAAAGATGGGGGTTCAGTTTCATCTTTCTGCAGGTGGATACCCAGTTTTTCCAGCACCATTTACTAAAGAGGTTTTCCTTTTCCCAATGGATTGACTGATATCCTTTGTCAAAGATCAGTTGGCTATAAGCTTTGGGAGTTATTTCTGGGGTCTCTATTCTCTTCCATTGGTCCACATGTCTGTTTTTATGCCAATACCATGCTGTTTTGATGACCACAGCTTTATAATATATCTTAGGATCAGGGAGTGATATGCCTCCTACTCCATTCTTCTTACGCAGGATTGCTTTTGCAATACGAGGTCTTTTATGGTTCCAGACAAATTCTATAATTGTCTTTTCCAGATCTCTGAAGAATATCTCTGGTATTTTGATTGGAATTGCATTAAACATGTAGATTAATTTGGGTAGAATTGCCATTTTGATTATGTTAATTCTACCAATCCAGGAGCATGGGATGTCCTTCCACTTTTTTATGTCACTTTCAATGTCTTTTTTAAGATTCTCGTAGTTTTCTTTATAAAGGTCTTTGACTTTCTTAGTTAGGTTTATCCCTAGATATCTTAATACACCTGTGGCTACGGTGAAAGGGATTCCTTTCTTCAGCTCTGCTTCATTCAACTTGTTGTTCATAAATAGAAATGCTATAGATTTTTGGATATTGCTTTTGTATCCTGCCACCTTACTGTATTCACTTATTACTTCAAGAAGTTGTTTCATGGATACCTTTGGGTCTTCAAAGTATACCATCATGTCATCTGCGAATAAAGATATTTTCAGCTCTTCTTTGCCTATTTGAATGCCTTTAATATTTTTCTCTTCTCTGATTGCAATAGCTAAGACTTCCAGTACTATATTGCAATGTTACAATTTTATCAATAGTTCCAAAGTCTTTTTCAGAAAACAGTCTTTCGGGGAACCAGCAGTTAGCGTAATGGCTATGTTGCTGGACTACCACATAGTCAACCGCAGCTCGCTTCCTTGCCCCGGTGGCTTAAAACTCACACCAGGCATGTGTGCGTGCATGCCCAAGATCACGAGAGAAGAATGGAGGAGAAGTGATTGCGGCGTGACTATCCCCCCTGGGGGGTGATTTCTCGCTTTATGTCTCTATGTCTCTATGTCTCTCTCTGTCTGTCTGGCGAGCACATGTGCCCTATAGCAAAAATCTCTCCACCAAAAAAAAGAAAAGAAAAAGAAAACAGCCTTTCTATGAATTTTAACATGAAGTACAAAATGTCTGTTTACTAACTCTTATTTTGTCAAACATTGGCAACCTCTTCACTATTTGGAGACTAGATATAAAAGTGGGACTCATTTGTCCAGTATATAAGCAATATATACAGTATAACAAGATTAATTGAAATACACGTAACATATAGGGCAACAGATAGGCTGAAAAAAAATCTAGCATACACTAGTTAAACGCCTTTTCAATTTCTTCTTTCCTTCCTTTCTCAACCCAGTGGACAACTACAGAGGGTATACTGTATAGAGAAGTGATTTACAATTCCCCTTCCAAACAAAATATTTTCCATCAGTTTTTCAGTGAATTACTGAAAGAATCATTCTACTTTCAAATTTATCCAGCACTTCTAAGTATCTAAAAAGACTGTTTTATATAAAAACTTGTCCACTATGTGGGCCAGTAGGTGGCATGGAGTTTTAGGTGGCTGGATCCCACATGGCTGACTTCATGGTTCCAGTCCTAATCCTGGCAGGTTGAAAATCATGCCAGGCACATGTGCATCCATGCTCAAAATCCTAAAAGAATGGAGGACAATAAATTATGGAGTGGCCATTCACATAGGGAGTGATTTCTCACACACATCTCCCTGTACCTTCCTCTGTTGAGGGTACACACCCTATAGCAAAAACAAAAACAAAAACAAACTTGTCCACTATGCACACAGCACTGTTAAATGAAATGCACAAATATAACAATGGCTATGATCTGATGTATCTTCCAAATAGCACCATTTTGGCATTGAAACATTCCCTCCTGACTTTCTGTTCTCTGCCTTCAATCCAGTGGACAAGTACAGGCATGTTAATGCTTAGAGATGGTTGAACATATTCATACCCAAAGACCATTTACAGAGGACAAGCTTTCCTACGACTATCAACACAAGGTATATAAAATGTGCAGTTTTACTATTTAAAATGCACACACAAGGACTGGCCTAGAGCCTGGTGATTAAAGGAGCTGGATCCCACATGACCTATTGTGATTTGTATCTTAGCCTTTGAAGCTTCAAAACCATGCCAAACATGTGTTCTTGTATGTTCTAAATCCTGACAGGATGGAGAAATGGAGAAGGCATTGCAATGTGACCACATCTCATTGGAGGACTGCTTCCTTTCTCTCTTTTTCTCTCACTCAGTTGCTCTCTCTTTCTCTCTCACAGTTTCTATGTATTTCTTTGTTTCTCCATCTCTGACAAGCACACCCACCTTCTGACAATTAAAAATAAAAATATCATTGTTTAAAATCTTTTATGATTTTAATTTTCATTCTAAATCACATTCAAGCTATCCATACAATTGCTACATGGAAATGAATTTATTCTCTGATAATACACAAGCACTATAAAAGAAACAAAGTCTCAGCTTACTTGTTTATTGAAAAGTTGAAGATGTATCCTTTAATTCTTTTTCCCAAATTGTATTTCATTTTATAATTGCTTGTTTAAACTTGATTGCTGTACATCTATATGGTTTTTCATAGCATATATGCAGTGAGTGAATCAAGCCATGGATATTACCATATACATCATCAACTATTAATTTTATTTTAATTGACAAATATAAAAGTATATATTATACTGTCAGAAAATTCATGATGCATTTTGGCATGGAAAAGAGAAAAAATATGTCATGACTTTTTGTCAACCTAATTTTATTATACACAGCATGTTATTTAAAAATATGTACATATTGTGAGATAGCAAAATGGAACTAATTAACTAATGCATTACTTCACTTACTTTTTTGTGCTGAGAATACATAAAATCCACTCTTCTAGCAACTTTCAAGAGTATAATACATTGCTATTAACTATAGTTACTATGTTATACACTAGATATCTTGAGATTACTCATGCAATCTTACTGAAATTTTGTTTCCTTTGAATATCTTTGCAACACACCACCACCCACAGACTCCAGGTCCTGATAAACACCGTTACTCTCTACCTTTATGATTTCAACATTAATAGTTGAAATCATGCAGTATTTATCTTTCTGTGCCTGGTTAATTTCCTCCAGGTTAATTTATGTTATCACAAATGACAGAATTTCCTTCTTTTTAAAGGATAAATAGTATTCCCTTGTGCATATCACATTGTATCAATTTATCTGTTGATGGATACTTAGGTAGATTCGAAAGAACTTGGGAGTGCAAATATCTCTTATACATACTGATTTCAAAGCCTTGGCTGCATATCCAGAAGTGGGACTGTAGGATCTTATGGTAGTTTTGTCAATTTTTCTTTTTCTTTTTTAAAGGTTTTTGGCATAGGGTACATGTTCTCACTGGAGAGAAACAGAAAGAGACAATGAGAGGGAAAGTGAGAAATCACCCCCAAGGGGGATAGCCACATTGCAACCCTTTTCCTCTTTTCTCCTCCTAGGATTTTAGGAATGTACATGCACATGCCCAGAGTGATTTTCAAACTGCTGGGTCCAGGACTTCAACTGCAGTCAGCCATGTGGGAGTCTGACACTGTAACCACTATGCTGTCTACTGGCCCCTTGTTCTGTCTTTTAAGGAACTTCCATACTGTTTTCCACCATGCTTGTACTAATTTGCATTTCTACCTATAATGTGCAATAGTCCCCTTTTCTCCATATTCTTGCCAACACTTGTTATCTTTCATTTTGTAATATCATAATTATCCATGATAGAGCACATGCATGAGAGAGAAAGAGTTGAGCTCTTTCTCTGGTCATGCCACGATTTCCTTCTCTCAATTCTTCCACCTGTCAATTTTTGGGAACTCACACACATGTCTGATATGTTTTAGGCTGAGTAGGCCAGCCATTTGGATTATGGTTGCCATGTGGAATCCAGCTTCTGTTGAGCAGTGCATTGCTTCTGCACCATGAAGCCAGTTATTTTTCATCTTTTTGATAATGGCCATTCTGACAGATGTGAAGTGATATCTCAATGATTTTAATTTGTGTTTCTCTAATATTCAGGATGCTCAGTATCTTGACATCCTTCAGCATATTCTTCTTTGACTCTGAATGTGATTCTGGACTTTCAAGATTAGTTGAATCATCGTCATCATCATCTTCAGTCACATCACATTCTCCATCATGATCTTCTGCCTCACTGAAGCCAAGTTCACATATCTTCCTGATAATTTACTGTTCATACTTGGCTGATATTGAAACTCCAGTTCTTCATTAATTTTCCTGTTTTCTTCCCCTATTCAGAAGTGAAATATTGACTTTTGACCTCCTATAACCAGACCACCAGTATGTCTTATCTTTCCTGCACCCATAAGTCTCAAAAAATTCTTTTTTTTTCCTTTTAATTGCCTAAGTTTTCTGCCTCTTAACTGCTGTATCCAAGATCATCATCTGAGTTGGCTAAACACCTTACCCCATGTAGGTGAGACTCCCTGGCAGCACTCATTGTGCGGGGATCCTGGTGGGAGAGGCTGAATCCACTTTCTGTTCTGCTCAGCTGCAGCACCAGCAGCCTTCAGCCTGACACCAGTCCAAGTAGTCTCAATTTGATTTTTTTATAGATTTTAATTCTTTGCTAGTTTTCCATCTTTTCATCCATCCCATTCATCTTTTTTTAATTTACTTACATTTTTTGTTTCATTTTCCTTTATACATTCAATCACATTATTTAGCTTACAAAGTGAATTTTTCAACATGCGAACATTTCTCCCTAGTCCAGTTGATACACCCATTTACTGTGTTTCTATATCCTTTAGTCAATCCATTTCAGTCATAGAGTGCAGACAGACACTCAGTATATATTAAGTGGGGACATACAATGCCTCTCCTTCATAGCCTGGCTTCTTCACTCAGCAGTAAATCTTCCATATTCTTCCACTTTCTGTCAAAAGCTAGTTTTTTTTTTTTTGGCTGAATAGTATTCCATAGAGTATATGTGCCACAGTTTCATCTTTTAATATATTTTCTCCAATCTGTTCCTTATCACTACAGGCTGAATACTCCTAATCTGAAATTCTAAAATTTAAAATACTCAAAAATCTGAAACTTTCTGAGTCATGGCATGGCACCATCAGTAGAAAAATTTCACACTTGACCTCATGTGATAGCTCAGAGCTAAAATACATGTGACAGCTCACAATTAAAGTGCTACAATGCAAAAATGTTGTATATTACCTTCAGTCTAGGTGTATAAGATATAAATGAAACATAATTGTAATTTCATCCTTAGGTTTGGATCCTATACCCAAAATAGTTTATTATATATTTGTATAAATTTCAAAATCTGAAAAAAAAATCCAAAATACATACTGTTCCTGGTACCAAGCATTTTGGATAAAGGAAACTCAACCTGTATTTAGCAGTTCTTATTTGTTAATACCAATATTTGGGGGATTCGTGGTTACGATTTTATTATTTATATTATTTTTTTCTTGTGATTATAATTCAAAATGTCCTTTCCCTTTAAATGCATAGTAATGTTTTATTATAAGTCAGTCATTGTATATAAAATAACTATAGATCATACAATATCTTCCAGAAGAGCATCAGAGAAGATTCTCCTTTTTTTTTTAGAAGATAGGGTAAGAGGCTAATTATATAAATACAAAAGTAGATTGATATGAGTAGTTTTAGCAAGGTTTAGTCAATCTATGGTTTATTTCTATTCTTTAGGTGTTGCACTGCTGGTCTTTTGTTTGAAAAACTGATAGATGTATTGTCTCCTCAACCTTAAAAGAGAGAGAGATTCCATTTTTCCCACTGGAATTTTGTTTTGTTTTATTTTTATTAATTTTGCCAAAGGACACATGCATTCACTAGAGAAAGACAGAGACAGAGGAAAAGTGAGAAAGCACCTGGGTGGGGAGTGATCATGTCACAATTCCTTCTCCTCCATTTCTCCCTCCTTTTTGGGATTTTGGGCACACATACATGTGTCCAGTGTGTTTTTTAAGCCACCAGGTCTAGGGTTCAAACCGCGCTGCTGACCATGTGGTATCTAGCCACCTTAACTACCAGGCCACAAGTTGGCCCTCCTATTGTAGGTTTTGAGTTTAGCTGTTTAGATCCAGAACCACATAACTTGAAATCTATTAAATATCGATCCTGAACCACATAACTTGAAATCTATTAAATATCTTGTAGAGAAGATTGGCCATGTGTTTTTAGGAGACAACCTCCAAACAGAAGTTTACCTCTTAAACACTATAAGACAGCAAGATAACCTTTCTACACTTTAAAAGCTTCTACCCTATTCCTTCAAGCTGCCCACATTGTGCAGAAATTTCCTGTGGAGAAAATGAGCCATACCTGCAGAGCTCCTCTAGTTTCTAGTTCTCATACCAGCCTGGAGTAACCCTTTTAAGCTCCTCTGGTTTCTCTTCCTCCAGTAAGGTTCCTCTGGCTAGACCAACCCCAATTCTCACCCCATATCCAGAATTGTCTAGTGATAATCAACTCTGTTTGAGAGAGTTCTTTTTTGTTTGTTTATTTAGTTTATCTAGTCCTTGCTGCTTATACTCATTCCCAATATTTTTATTTACTATCCAAGTACCATTGTAATAAATAAATGTTTCACCCCAAATTCCATTATTTTAACAGGTCACCATATACCTTCTTCCATGGCATTTCCAGGTTTTTTATTTTTTAATTTTTGTCAGTATGCTACCATCAAATCCCATGGGTTGCAATTATTCTAGTTTTTGAAAAATGTTATATTTATATAACTATGGCTCATATCCCAAAGACTCAGTTCTTAAAATGAAATTTTGCATTCATATTTTCATATGTAACTAATATGGTTACATCACAGTATTCAAGCAATAAAAAATGGTAGGAATCTGGCAATTTAATGGGTAGGGACCTAGATAACTGTCCTAGCAATTGGTATTCTGAAGTGCAGGAAACGCATTCTAGACTAATAGCTCTGTAATGAAAAAGGCTATGCCTGGCTTGTTCACTAACACATGCCCTGTATTATTAATTTTTTTAGAGGTTTTTGCTATATGGTGCATGCACTCGTCAGACAGACAGAGAGAGACAGAGATACAGAAAACGAGAAATCACCCCCCAGGAGGGATGGCCATTCCGCAATCCCTTCTCTTCCATTCTCCTCTCGGGATCTTGGGCATGCACGCACATGTGCCCAGCGTGAGTTTTAAACATGAACCACTGTCGACTACATGGGAATCCAGCGACATAGCCATTACGCTAACTGCTGGTTCTCCTGTATTATTTTGTTTTCTGTTTTTGTTTCTGTTTTGCTGAAAGACATGCGTGTTCACCAAAGAAGAAGACTGATAGAGAAAGCACACTCGAACAGGGCCAGGTCATGCTGCAATCCTTTTCCCCTCCATTTTTATATCGCTCCATCTTGTATGCTTGTGACTGACATGTTTTTTAAGTCACAAAGCTAGGATTCAAACCATGGTTTGATATGTGGGATGTGGCTTTCTCTGCACAGTAATTAATAGCTTCACTATGGCATCAGCCCTTAATTTACTTTTGTTACAGATTTATTAAGATATAAGTGACAAATAAAAATGTATATATTAATTGTGCATAATGTGTTTTTTCCCAATAAAAACTGTATGTATTATTGTATGCAACATGATGCTTTGAAAATATGTTTTTAAAATTTTATATTTTTTCTCTTTGGTTGTTTCATTGGTTTGCTCTTGGTACTGGTCTACTATGACCTACTACATCCTACATAAAGGCAAAACTCTCTTAGTTTGCCTCATATTGTAGATGAAATAGATTCTCTAGTAAGTTTCTAGAGAAAGTACAATGGCAGATATTTTTGTGTACTCAAATGGTTGAAAATGTTTTTATTATATCCTCATATTTCATGGAATTCTCAGTTGGAAGGCATTTTTATTCAGATGATAATTATACTGATAATATTTACTGCTTATTATCCTCTAGCTTTCAGTGTTGCTACTAAAAATTCTGATATGAATTTGGTTCAAAATTTTTCATATACAGCCTATTTTGAGGGTGGGGTTGGTGAATCGGGAAAAGAGTTTTTAAGAATCATCACTGGGGCTTGGCTTTTGTCAACACCAAGACTTTCTTTGGACTGAACATCTCATTTCATGCAGCCACAGTCAAGCAAAAGTGGGTAGCAGTTGATGTATGAAGCTTTTATAAAACATATTCTTTCTATTCTGTTCTCTAGATCATGTCCACATATATTGGCTTAGTCTTGACCAAGAGCTCTTACTTAATGTAAAAATCTAAAATTAGAAGTACAGCAGGATCTGGGACCAACAGGTGGCATAGTTGGTATGGTGCTGGATTCCCATGTGGCTGACCATTGTTCGAGTCCCATACCTGGTGGTTTGAAAATTACCTGGTAGTTTGAAGAACACATGTGTGTGCATGCCTAAAATACCATGAAGAGAAGGGAGGAGAAGGGATTACAACATGACCACTCCTCCTAGAGGATGGATTTCTCACTTTTCTTTTTGTTATTTTTCTCTGTTTCTCTCTGGCAAGCAAACATGTCCTGCGGCAAAACCTCAAAAAAAAAAAAAAATAAAAAGAGAAAAATAAAAAGAATAGCAGTTTCAAAAATATATACCCTGCCTGGTGAAGTCCAAGAGTACTTGTTTTACTTGCTTAAGGAGGTGAAACACCTATAGGCCAACCCTCTTAACTGAAAATGGTTTTGTTGGGGACCTGCAGATGGCATGGTGGTTAAGGTGCTGAACACTCCCACATGTCCAACCACAGTTCAAGTCCCAGACCTGGTGGTTTGCTTTCTCACTTTATCTCTCTCTCTTTTTCTCTGTCTCTCTCTGGTCAAATTAAAATAAATGAATGAATAAATAAAATTAAAATAATTATTTAAAGAAAAACTGGGCACTATTTCTTAAACTCTGGTACAAGATCCACCTGTCTCAAAGTTATAAAGTGTGTGTGTGTGTGTGTGTGTGTGTGTGTGTGTTTAATTGAAAATCCTGGGCCCTGTCTCAAATGGTTTATTCAAAATATCTTATTGTCATGGGAATCTGTATTTAACAAGCTTCCTGGGTGATTCTTATGCACATTAAAATCTTTTTTTTTTTTTTTTGAGAGAGAGAATTTTTACTATAGGGCATGTGTACTCGCCAGAAAGACTGAGAGAGACAGAAAGCAAGAAATCACTCCCCCCACCTCACCCAGGGGAAATGGCCACGCCACAATCCCTTCTCCTTCATTCTCTTCTCAGGATCTTGGGCATGCATGCACCTGCTCCCGGCATGATTTTAAGCCACCAGGTCTGGGACTCAAACCATGACCAATTACATGGGTTCCAGCAATACAGCTATTATGCCAACTGCTGGTCTCAATGTACGTTAAGATCTGTGAGCAACTGGCTTAGGAGAAAATGTCCTTATGAACTCATATACATGACCCTGAAAATACCCTTACTCTCTGAGACTATTGTCTTACTTAACAATTGGAAATAGCATTTTTCTTACATGGTTGTGGAAAGAAGTAAAATAAAATAATATAAGATAAAATATTTTATATCAGATAAAAAATATAAGAAATTGATAGCCCAAAGTAGGTACTTAACAACATTAATTTTTTCTCCTTTTCTGATCTCTCTCAGCAGTTTATTATATTGCAAATCTCTTCCTAAATTCAATCCACCCCAACTCAGAAATAAATATATCTTGTGACAAGGCAACACAAATATTTATGGATGAAGGAATCATCCCCTTTCCTCATCTATCAAAAACCAAGGACATTACAATTTCATGAAAAAAAAGAAAGAAGAATCTTCCCCGCAAATGTTCCTATATATTTTCCTGGGTCTTTATCTCTGTAGAGAAAATGGCATCAAGATGGCTTAGCCTGGCTCCCTCATTTCCTATCATATCATGTTTGAAGGACACAGGATAAACAACTTATTTTTTTAGTTGTAGTGTACTTGCATGCTTGTTATGCAATTATGATTTTGTTGTTTTATGCCATTGCATGTAATGCACATGTGCAAGTGTACCAGTTTGATTTTGGCAATGAGCCACTATTATGTGCAGCCCCTTTAAGAGAAAGGGAACACCTGATCAGCTAGCTAGCTAGCTCTTCTCAACTCAGCCTTGGTTCAACTAGTTCAGCCCTGGTAGACTTGGCTCCACTTGGCCTTGGCTTGGTTAGAAGCTCAACTCTTCCGCTATGAGCTCTAAGAGGGAAGAAGTGCTCTACTAGTGTTATTAAGAACTCTGCAAGCTCACTGAATTCAGCCAATAAACATGACATCAGTGTCTCATGTCTTCTTTCAACTCCCTGCATCTCAGTTCAACCCACCCACTATTTGAAGAAAGAAGAACAATGTAAAACAATATCTCTAAAGAAATCGAACATGATATTTTACTGGTAAACTGAATTAAACATATTTACAAGGTTTCTAGATTTCTGTACTAAGTGACTTCATTTGTAAAGAATGTCTAAAATATATGTTCCTATGTTTCTGATTCTTCCAGTCTCTTGAAAATGATCTGTGTTTAAAATTACTTCAATATTTCTAGAAATTTTATAACTTCATTAAGATATCATCTCAGAAAATATTAAGCACAAAGCTAGCGATTTGCTAATGATTCTAGCAAACAATGGGCTATTTATTTAGCATATCTGAATGGTAAATGTTCCTAGCAGTTAGTTAGAAAAGGGATATCTGAGCCTAGGGAACTAGATCACTTAATGAAAAAGTCTTAGTCTCCTCTGGCATTACTAATACCAGTTAGGTAGCAATGTAGGTAATAACTTTCAGGGATTTACATGTTCTCCATCCAAAAGTAAAGATGTTCAGCTGAGTGAAATTTAAGTAGAAATTGTAGAAGCAAAAGCACGATAGTCCATTAGCAATCCCTTGAGACTCTTAATATTATTTTCTAGCTAATGATATTTTGGAGAGTTGGGCTTTTTTAAAAGCAGTAATTTGTGGGCTCAGCAGGTGGCATAGTGGTTAAGGCGCTGCACTCCCACATAGCCAACTGTGGTTCAAGTCCTGGACCCAGTGGCTTGAAACTCATGCCAAGTGTATGTGCCTGTGTGACCAAAATCCTGAGGAGGTAATGGAGAAGGGATTGCAGCATGTCCATCCCTCCTGGGGGGTGATTTCTAACATTCTGTCTTTCTGTCTCCAGTAAGCACATCTTCCCTATAGCAAAAATCTCTCCCAAAAAAATTTTTAAAATAAAACAAATTGTTTCTATATGTAAAATAAGAAACAAGATAAATTATATAAAATCATACCAATGAAAATAAGAAAAAAAAGCAAACTGTTATATTTAGAAAGTACTTATACTTGAAACAAAGAACTTAGTAAATTCTAATTATGCATGTTACACATATACGCACCAACATACACAGAATATTGATTAAATAGAAATTAAGAAGAATGTTAACAGTGGCCATTTGGGGTAATATTATAGAGTATTATTCACAGTAACAAAGGTCAAGGTAAAAGAGCTAGAAGATAATAATGCTTTAAAATTTATTTTCTGGAACTCTAATCTCTATCTAAAAGAAGTTGAAAGAGCTAAAACAAAAATTAAGCAAAAAATGGATTCTCCATATATGGGCCTATGAGTACTCACCATAATCCTCCCAAGACTGAGTCAAGAATAAAAACTTTTATAAACACGAGATTACAGTTGAGACTGCAGTAAGGGGGAGAGTTAAAAACTGAAGAAGGACCCAGACCCAGTGGTTTGGAACCCACACCAGGCTGTTGTGCATGTGTGCCCAAAATCCCAACAGGAAAATGGAGGAAAAGGGATTGCAGCATGGCTATTTGCCCTGGGGTGGTGGTGTGTGTTTTCTCACATTTTGTCTCTATCATTTGCTGTCTCTCCAGTGAGTGCATGAACATTGTAGAAAAATAAAAAGAAAAAGAAAGAAAGAAAAAAGAAAAACAAAACAAAAACAAACAAGAAACATCAAAACTGAAGAAGGAGAGAAACTAAAGAAAAAAGGAATTTCAAGATGCTCATTCGAGATAATTTTTAATGAATTGAATGACAACTTTGTGAATAAATGTTTCATTATTTTTCCTAGATTCCAAGCCTATTCATTTTCTGCTAATGATCAGGTCCATCTTCTAGATGTCAATAGGACATAAGTTAGGGGAATATGGCAGTTTCAGTTATAAACAGTGCCCACTAGTCTCTCTTGGATCTGAGAATGCAACCTGAAACCTGTACATAGGTATTACTAACATATTGAGGATCAATGAGAAAAAGAGAGAACTAACCTAAACAAATACTAATAACATTAAATTCTTTTTTTTTTTTTTGAGAAGTTTTTGTAATAGGGCACATGTGCTCGCCAGAAAGACAGTGATGGAAAGGGAGATAGAAAACGAGAAATCACCCTCCAGGGGGGATGGCCGCGCCTCAATCCCTTCTCTCCCATTCTCTTCTCAGGATCTTGGGCACACCCAGCCTTCTCTGGGTGTGGTGGTGCACTCCTTATGGAGGAGTTCTTTAGCCTCCTCCTTCACACCTACAGCTAGACTTCTCTGTATTAGAAAAGAAGATCATGGGACTGTCTCTTGATGGGATTATCACCAAGGGATACACCTGGCCCAGTATGACTAAGCCCTTATAGATTTGTTAACTGCTTCTTATTGTCTGTAACATGGCAATGAATCTATGAAATGTCATGAAATATACATGTGTAATGTCTCCCTGTATTATAAATAAAGACACCCAGTCTGGGTGGCTCAAGCAGTGGCTCAAGCAGCGGCTCAAGCAGCAGCGGCTCAAGTTGCTTGGGCTACCTAGACTCAGGCTGCCAGTGTCCACTTCTACTCTGTCTCTTTGTCTCATTCTTTTCAATTTCCTGGCTGGTCCTCTCAAGATGGATGGCCTTCTCTTTCTCTTCCTCTTTCTCTTTGTCACCAGCAGCCCTCTAATCATGATTCAGCTAGACCCAAGCCCAGGGGCAGATGCCGACAGATTATCACAGCTTTGTAATATCTGGATGGGGGAGTCAGGGGCTGAGATGCATCTTACTCTGCTCTTCTTGCATAGTATTTTTTTGGGAATATGTGGTCTTTAATGATTCCTGACAAATTCTATGGTTGTCTTTTCTAAATCTGTGAAGACTATTCCTGGTAATATGATTGGGGTTTCATTAAACATGTAGATTAATTTGGGTATGTTTTACATTTAGATTATATTAATTCTTACAATCCAAAAATATGGGGGTGTCCTTCCACTTTTGTGTATTGTTTTCTATTTATTTTTTTCTTTCATTCTCTTTTTTCTTTTCTTTTTTTTTAGATTTTCATAGTTTTCCTTATAGAGGTCTTTGACTTCTTGGTTAGGTTTAGTCTTACTTTTTCTGGTTATTGTAAATAGAATTACTTTCTTCAGTTCTACTTCAGTCTGCTCATTGTTAGTGTATACTACAAATTTTTGTATGTTGATTTTGTATCCTGCCAATTTACTGTGTTCATTTATCACTTCCAGGAGTTTTGTTTGTTTGTTTTGTGGATTCTTTTTGATTTTCTATGTACATAATCATGTCTTCTGCAAATAGAGATGATTTCACTTCTTATTTCCCTATTTGAATGCTTCTTATTTTATTCTCTTTTCTGATTTCATTGGAAAAGTCTTCCAGTAATATATTGAAAAGGAGTGGAGAAAATGGGCAGCCTTGTTTTGTTCCAGTTTTCAGTTAAAATCTTTTATCATTTCTCCATTCAGTATAGTGTTAGCTATGGGTTTGTCATAGAAGATTTTATTGTGTTGAAAAATGTCCCTTTTATGCCAATTTTGCTGAGGGTCTTAATGATGAAGAGCGTGGCCTAGCCTCCTTAGAAACATCAGGTGCCACGAATGGATTCAGAATGTGAAATGGGCAGGACTGGCAGGGTTGTGCAGTCAGCTTCCAGGGGTCCTACGATTGTTTTTTTCAGTATTTTAACATAGATGCTTTTGGCTCTGAACACCACAGGAAGAATTTATAATGGTAATAGCTAACACCAGGCACAGATCCCTCCCTCATTAAATCCATACTCTCTTCTGGAGTGGGCACAAAGTCACCCTGGTAGATGAGAGAGGCTGCGACTATTTTATCAAATGTTTTTTCTTCATTGATTGATATGATCATATGGTTTTTATCTTTCTTTCTGTTAATATAGCATATTATATTTATGAGTTTTTGTGTGTTGAGCCACCCTTATATACCTGGAATAAAGCTTACCTGGTCATGGTATATAATTTTTTTTATGTGTCATTGGATAAGATTTACTAGTATCTTGTTGAGAATTGTTGCATCTCTATTCATTAGAGACATTGGTCTGTAGTTTTCCTTCTTTTTTATGCCCTTGTCTGTTTGGGGGATGAGGGTGATGGATGAGAGTTCTTTCTTTTGGATCTTTAGAAATAGTTTGAGTATTATGGGAGTTAGTTCTTCTTCCAAAGTTTTGTAAAATTCAGAAGTGAAGCTATCAGGACCTAGACTTTTCTTTGTTGGGAGGTTGTTTATTATTGATTCAATCTCATTGCTTGTTATGGGTTTATTCAAGCTTTCTGTGTCTTCTTGATTCAATCTTGGTAGATTATATGTGTCCAGGAATTTGTCCATCCCATCCAGGTTTTCTAATTTGTTAGCATAAACTCACTGGTAGTATTCTATAACGATGTTTTGTATTACTGTTATGTCTGTTGTAATATCGTCTGTTTCACTGAATTGGATTTATCTCATTCCTTTCTGCCTTCTTAATTAGTCTAGCTAATGGTGTGTCAATTTTACTTACCTTCTCAAAGAACCAGGTTTTGGTTTCATTTATTTTCTGTATAGTTCATTTATTCTCTATTTTGTTTATTTCTGCTCAGATCTTTATTATTTCATTTCTCCTGGCATTTTAAAGTTTTTTCTTGTTGTTATTGTTGTTTTTCCAGTTCCCTTAGGTATGCTGTTAGGTTGTCTATTTGCCACCTTTCCATCTTTTTTATAATGCACACTAATTGCAATGAACTTCCCTCTTAAGACTGCTTTTTTTGTGTGTCTCATAAGTTATAGAAACTCATGTGCTCATTATCATTAATTTCAATGAATCTCTTTATTTCAGTCTTAATTTCTTCAGTGGTTATGAAGTCATTCAGGAATAGGTTGTTTATTTCCATATGTTTTTGTATTTTCAAGGGTTCTTTTTGAAATGAATATCAAGTTTAATTCCATCGTGGTCAATGAAGACGCTGAATATAGTTTCTATGCCTTTGAATCTGTAAAGGCTTGTGTTGTACCCTATCATATGGTCAATCTTCGAAAAGTTTCCATGGATGGGAAGAGAAAAATGCATAGTTTGTGACTGTCAAATGGAAGGTTCTGTAGTGCTCTGTCAAGTCTATTTGATTTATGGTATTGTTTAGACCCTGTATCTCTTTGTGTATTATTTGTCTAGATGATCTGTCCAAAGGAAATAGCGGGGTGTCGAGATACCCAATGATTAGTGTGTTACAGTCTATCAGTCTTTGTAGATCTAGTAGTCCTTCCTTCATGTATTTGGGTGCTCTTGAGTTGGGTGCATAGATATTTATAAGCATTATATCTTCTTGGTGAATTAGCCCTTTTAGTACTATATAATGCCCTTCTTTGTCTCTCCTTACAGTTTTTGTCTTATAGCCTGTTTCATTTTAAATAAGTAACACCTGTAACACTTATAACTCCGGTCCTTTTTTGGTTTCTGTTTGCATGGAATATCTTTTCTTGCCCTTCACTTTTAGTCAATGTATATCTTTATCTGTGAGGTACATTTCTTGTTGGCGGCAGACGGTGGATTTCTGATTTTTCAACCTTCAGCCAGTCTGTGTCTCCTGATTGGGAAATTTAATCCATTAACATTGAACATTGTTATTGATATTTCCAGACTTGTTCTTGCTATTTTTTCAGACATTTTCTTGGTTATTTTTTGTTTTCTTATTCCTCTCTCTCTCTCTCTTTCTCTCTCTCTATTTTCCCCAGTGTAGCACTCCTCTCAGTACTTTTTGAAGAGTTCGTATTAGTAATTCTTTCAGAGTTTGTTTACCTGAGAATGTTTTTATATTTTCTTCCCATTTGAAGGATAATCTTTCCAGGTATAGTATTCTTGTTTAAAATTGTATTTCTGTGGGCCTGACCATGGTGCTGCAACTCTCCTGGGAGCAGGGCATTACCCTGTGCAGAAGCACCGAGATTGTGGCCGAGTTCTTCTCCTTTGGCATTAACAGCATTTTGTATCAGCGTGGCATATATCCATCAGAAACCTTCACTTGAGTGCAAAAGTATGGACTCACCTTGCTTGTAACTACTGATCCTGACCTCATAAAATACCTGAATAATGTGATGGAACAACTAAAAGATTGGCTATACAAGTGCTCTGTTCAGAAATTGGTGGTAGTCATCTCAAACACTGCAATTGGTGAGGTTCTTGAGAAATGGCAGTTTAATATTGGATGTGACAAGACTGCAAAAGATGACAGTGCACCCAGAGAAAAGTCTCAGAAAGCTATCCAGGATGAAATCCGTTAAGTTATCAGACAGATAACAGCTACAGTGACATTTCTGCCACTGTTGGAAGTTTCTTGTTCATTCCATATACTGATTTATACAGACAAAGATTTTGTTGTACCTGAAAAATGGGAAGAGTCGGGACCACAGTTCATTACCAATTCTGAGGAAGTCCGTCTTCGTTCATTTATGACTACAATCCACAAAGTCAATAGCATGGTAGCCTACAAAGCCCTGTCAATGATTGAGGATAAGATGAGGAAAACAGTGTAATTACAACATTCAAGTGTGATTTTCCTGAAACCAAGCCAACTGTAGTTGATGTTTTATTTCAGTGGTTAATTTTTAATTGGGGAAAATCAGTGTTAGACTTTACCGAACTGTGCATAATTGTTCCATTCTTTGGTACCTGTTTGACTTACCATAATGTTGACACAGTGGAATTCTCGCACATTGTTCAAAAAGAACCAGCAGATTTCATCAGTATCGTGATATCAGTTCTTTTGAAGGTGATAACTGTAGATGGAAAAACTTTTATTATAAAGATAAATGCTTTACCAAATCAGAAATTTTCATCAAGTAGCTGGACTCAGTATTGGTAGGGAAATATTTAAATATCAATACAAAAGAAAAAAAAGCAAAAGATTTGGAATATTCAAAATCTATATATAGATCTTACAAGTAACTAATAATCCATAAATATTTGCTTTATTTGGTGTTACTGTCATTTCATTGTATCTTTAGTTCCCTATTGAAAAAATTGTCAATTACTACTTTTTAATTTATATAATAAGCCTGTGAAGCCATGGATTTCTGCTGTTTCATTTTCTCTGATATAGAACTCCTAAAATTTTTTATGTTTTATAAAATCACATTTAAATGACAATGAAAAAATTAAAAATTATGTTTTAAATTTGTCATTAAAAACTTGTATTTCTTTAAACACTTTGAGTATATCTTCCATTCTTTCCTTACTTGCATGGTTTCTGTTGAGAGATCTGATGCTAGCCTTATGGAAAAATCTTTGTAAGTAGCACTCTTTCTCTATTACCACTTTTAGAATCTTGTCTTTATCTGTGATTTTGGCTTATCTGACTATGATGTGCCTTGGAGAGGATCTTCCTGAGTTGATTCTACTTGTAGTTCTTTGTATTTCTTGGATCTGGATGTTTGAATGTTTCTTTTGGTTTGGAAAGTTTTCCTCTAGTATTTCATAGAATAGATTATCAGTGCCCTTACTAGTTTCTTAACATTCTGGGATAAATATTAGTATTATTGGTACCAATTATTAGGATATTTGAGTGTTTAATGGTATCTAGTATTTCCCACATGTTATCCCCATTTCTAAAAATTATTTTGTCATTCTTTTTCATGACATTTTCTAGGTCAGAGGTTTTATCTTGTAAATCTGAGATTCAATCTTCTGCATGATCTAATCTGCTATTAATACTTTTGAGGGAGGTTTTGACTTTTATTACAGATTTCATCTCTAACAATTCCATTTGATTCTTTTTTTATTGTGTCTATTTCTCATATCAAATTATAGATGGACTTCTTCATCTACTAGTTCATTGTCTTTTTACTCATTTAGTTTTGTCACTATGAATATTCTGAATTGTTTATCTGACATTTTACTGAGTTCTATTGTACTGTCTGTGAATGAGGAGTTCTTTTTCCTTGGGGGAGAGATATTTTCTTTATTTCTCCTATTTATTGTGCTTCTGTGCTGGTTTCTGTTCATCAGATGGATTATACATGTCTTCTTATTTTCTTGGAGTTAATTCTGTAGTGTCGAGGAAAAGGTGCTTTCTACTTCTCTGGTGTGTTCCTCCTAGAGGGCTTCATCTTCTAATCAGAGAATGTTATGCAGCCAGCTTGAAGTGTTTGGTTCCTCCCCTGAGTCTCAGGACCAGGTAAACGTGGGGCTAAGGTAGAGGATGAAACAAAATGAAGAGGTACAATTCAGTACTTCTGTGAAGTCTCAAAGGGCAGCAGGGGCTCATCTGGCACCATCACTGGAAACAGAAGACTCCAATGGTGCCCATTATTAACAATATTAATTAAAAGTTTTAGTGGGAAAGTTAAGAATTAAAATTGGCACAACACAAAGTGTCTTCCAATAGAAAGTGATCCAAAATCCTCCTGAGTATATCCATATAAGTGGAACTTTCAAGCAATACCTTTTCCAAGTTATGACTTGCAAACTTCTTAAGACTTTAAACACATGCCATTGTAAATATTTTAAAAAAATGCTATTTTTTTACTTTCTGGCTATTTGTTGCTTGACCCTATTTACTTTGAGTTATGGGTCAGAACTAAGACACTGCCATCCATTCAGAGAATCTCACACAATTTTACAATATTCAGTGGCCCATCTTTTGACCCTGGTACTATCTAGAATTATTTTATTTACTCAATATTTTTCAAAGGACTATAGTTTCACAGAAATTAAAATAATGAATACATTTCAACAATTAAAATACTTTTTAAATGTATTATTTAGCAGTCTAAATTTTTTAAATTGAGTTGAATTTTATAACAGAAACCCTAATCTTGAAAAATTTCCCCTGCTTCCAGATTTTCCAAAGAAGATTTCAATCCATTTGTCAGCTCAGTATCAATCATTGGACTTAATTCTGAGGGGACTCCCATGTCACTTTCCCCTTTTGTTCTCCCAGAGGTATTACCCCTCTCTCCCTTCATCTCCTTACCTGTTAGAAATCTCACTACCTGTCAAATCTCTCCAAAAATAAATCAAAGTTTCCTCTTTTTCCATGTCCTTGCATTATAATGTACAGCTCACAACCTTAATCAAATAAATTGTTGGCATTTTTATCCTTCTCTGCTGTTTCTGCCTTCTCTAATTACTGCCTACCTGATTGATCTTCTAGAAAGGTTTACCAAAGATATCTCTGCTTACTCTATTGCCTTATAATTACCCCAAAATATTCAATATTATTAAATTATATGTCAAATAGTTCCTTTAAAATACTAGATCTCTATCCCAATAAAGGATGGCCTCTGGGACCAGTAAATGGAGTAATGGTTATATCGCTGGACTCCCATGTAGCTGACTGCAGAACATGTACTGGATCTAGTGGCTTAAACCTCACGCTGAGTGCATGTGAATGCATGCTCAAGATCCCGAGAGGAAAATGAAGGGATTCTGGAGTGACCATCATTCCAGGGGGAGGGGGGGAACGTGATTTTTTGTTTTCTGTCTCACTGTCTTGCTCTCTGGCGTGTACATGCACCCTACAGAAAAAAATCTATCAAAAAAAAAAGATGGCCTAAATTTGTGCCCAAATAAACATTTTGTAAATAATCTATTAATTCTCTTACCCAAGAATAACAAAGCTAAAATTAAAGTTCCACCAGGATTGTAGTCTTACCATTCCTCTCTACACCAAAAGATAGTCACTCCAGTACAACTCATATAATATGCAATTACGTCTAGGCTCCTGAGTGGTCAAGAACATCTCCCACTTGCATAATAAATTCTCTCCTTAAATTTTATTTATTTTTAACTGTCAATGAAACATAAAATTTAACATCTTAACCATTTTTTGAGAGGGTTTTTTTATTTATCCATTTAATTTAATTTAATTTAATTTAATTTTATTTTATTTTATTTTTGCTGTAGAGCATTTGCACTTTCCAGAAAGATAGAGACAGAAAGCAAGAAATCACTGCCCCGGGGGGATGGTCACACAGCAATCCCTTCTCCTCCATTCTTCTCTAGGGATCTTGTGCATGCACGCACATGTTCCCAGCATGAGTTTAAGCCACTGGGTCCGGGACTCGAACCGAGGTTGACTACATGGGAATCCAGCGACATAGCCCTTACACCAATTGCTGGTCCAAACATCTTAACTATTTTTAACTTCATAGTTTGACAGATTCACATTGTCATATAAAAACTTTCCTAAAACTTAAATTAAAAGCTGTTTTTAATCTTGCAGAACTCAAACTCTGTACAAGAGTTAGACGAGAACAATAATATTTTTTTTTGAGAGGTTTTTGCTATAGGGTGTGTGTGCTCGCCAGAAAGACAGAGAGAGACAGAGAGACAGAAAGCAAGAAATCATCCCCCAGGGGGGATGGCCATACCGCAATCCCTTCTCCTCCAGTCTCTTCTCAAGATCTTGGGCATGCACGCACATGCACCCGGTGTGAGTTTAAGCCACCGGGTCTGCGACTCAA
>NW_006204286.1:455964-456671 GCF_000334495.1 Tupaia belangeri chinensis
GAGTCCAGCAACATAGCCATTATGATAACTGCTGGTCCCCATGAACAATCATTTTTCATTCTGCCCTTCCACTAGAAACCAACATCCTATGTTGTTTCTACAAATTAGATTATATTTTGTTTGTTTGTTTGTGTGTTTGAATACCTTACTTAAGTGAAATCATGCAGCATTTGTCCTCTTGTGATGGGTTTATTTCACTTTAGCATAATACCTTGAAGCTTCATCCATGCTGTATCTTATGACAGGATTTCCTTCTTTAGGTTTGGAAAATATTCTATAGTGTGTATATATACCACATTTTCTTTTCCTTTTCATCTACCAATGGACATATAGGTTTAATCAACTACTGGGCTATTATGAATAATAATGCAGTAGACATGAGTTTACAAATACCTTTCTGAGACTCTACTTTCAATTATTCTGAATATATACTGAGAAGAGGGGGGCTGGATTATACAGATTGATTGTTTAGAAACCCTCATACTGTTTTCCATAGTAACTGTACTGTTCCACATTTCTTTTTTTTTCATTTTTTTTTTACAATTATAGTATGGATTTATTTTGGTACAAAAACTTTTTGAAATTCCTACATAGTTTTCACTTTACACGTATTTCCATGAGCTTTTTGTCCCTGAAATATTTTTTCTTAATTAATTAATTTAGATTAATTCCCTAGGGATCATCACAGCATACAAAATGTGATTTCC
>NW_006204286.1:456760-483033 GCF_000334495.1 Tupaia belangeri chinensis
TTTAGCTTTTTAATAAATCAAAGAAATGCTAAAGAACTTTCCTTAACATTTAAAGCCAGAAAATAGGTTGGGATTCTGTTCAAATAATAAGTACATGAACCTGTTGACAGCTCAAGGCAGGACAAAAATATTTAAAACCAGAGAACAAAATCTGAAAGAAAAATCAGCAATGTTTTAGTCAAAAATCATAAAATGCTAGGGAACCAGCAGTTAGCATAATGGCTATGTCACTGGACTCCCACGTAGTTGACCGTGGTTCGAGTCCCCGACCTGGTGACTTAAAACTCACGCTGGGCATGTGTGCGTGTGTCCCCAGGATCCCGAAAGGAGAATTGGAGGAGAAGGGATTGCGGCATGACCATCCCCCCTGGGGAGTGATTTCTTGCTTTCTGTCCCTATGTCTCTCTCTGTCTGTCTGGCGAGTGCACGTGCCCTTTAGCGAAAACCTCAAAAAAAATCATCAAAATGCTATTTCACCAGTTCAATCTCACATACATAATCTATTTTCAGTTGTGGTCTGATCTTCCTGATTCAATGCTGGGATATAATATTCAACTCCAGACTTGTCCAAATGATTAAGTTGGCCATTTTCTTAGTTTTTGAACTCTTATTTCTGTGTGTCTGTATTTAATTTTACTGATATAGCACTCCTTTGAGAATTTCTTGGAGATCTGGTCTGGTGTTGGTAAATTCTTTTAGGTTTTATCTGAGAATGTTCTTGTCTTTTCTTCCCATATAAAGGATAATCTTTCTAGGTCAAGTATTCTTGGTTGAAATTGTTTTTCACTTAACATTTTGAATATATTTTCCTATTCTTTCCTCACTCACATTGTTTCTGATGAAAGGTCTGCTATTAGCCCGGTGGGATATCTTTTGTAGGTAACTTGCCGTTTATCTCTTGCCAGTCTTAGTATCTTGTCTTTGTTTGTGGTTTTGGTCAGTCTGTCCATAATGTGACTTAAAGAAGATCTTCTTGGGTTGATTCTACTGGGGGTCCTTTGTACTTCTTAGGACTGGATCTTTGAATGCCTATGTTTGGAAAGTTTCCTTGCAGGATTTCATGGAATGTATTATCAATGCCTTTATGAGTCTCTTCACCTTCTGGGATAACAATAATATGGATGTTTGGATGTTTGATGGTATCTAGTATTTCTTGTATATTTTTCTTATTTTTTGTGGCAATTTTCTCAGTCTTTGTGGTGGATTTTTCTAGGCTAGTGATTTTATCTTCTATACCTGAGATTCTATTTTCTATATGATCTAGTCTGCTTTTAATACTTTCAAGGGAGATTTTGAAATCATGTATTATAGTCTTCATCTCTACCAGGTTCATTTGATTCTTTTTTAGAGAGTGTATTTCCTCTTTTAGATCTTGCAACAATTTCCTTACCTCCTGGATCTCATCAGCTCTTTTCTTCTGCATCTTCTGCAGTTCATTGTCTCTCTTCTCTTCCATCTCTGTTAGCTTTGTCATGAATATTCTAAATTCTTTATCAGACATTTCTATGATGTCCATTGAACTATCTGTGGATGAAAAGGAGTTATTATTTTCCCTTGGATTATAGGTATTTTCTTGTTTTCTCTTATTTCTTGTGACCCTGTGGTGATTTCTAGTCATCTAGTGGATTGTGTGTTTCTTCCTAATTCTTGAAGTTCAATCTGAGCATTCAGGAGTGTGCAGAAGGAGGTGACCTGGAATCTCTTTGCCATACCATTTTTATCCCTTTGTGCAGCAGATTCAGATTCCTAATTCAACTATTAAGAACATGTTAACCTTAGTATTATTTGGATGTTTGGCTATGGTTCCTTAGATCCATCTAAAAACAGTGAATGGAGATTGAGGAGCAGAGGGATGCGATAAAAGAAAAAGAGAAAGAAACATAGAGAAAAAAAAAAGAAAGAGAAAAAAACAACCAAAATGATTTAGTTTTCTTTATAAAAAAAATCAAAAACTAAAAAATTGCACAGCATGCAAGCATGCCGTGTGAAATCACTAGTTCTTAGGAGCAATGGTGGAGTCTTCTGAAGGCCTGCCCCTTGCCTCTCCTAGAGGGGAGGGAGAACGGGGATTATTAGCAAGATAAAGAAAGAACTGAAAGTCAAGAGAATACTTTACCTTAAAAATTTTAAAAAAGAAAAAAATTTTAAAAATGAGAAGACACAGAGAGAGACAGAGACAGAGACAGGGAGAAGGCTAGAGTGGTTCCCTACCACTCACATTCAGTGGCTGGAGGCTAAATTATCAATAGAAAAGAAGACTCCACCATTGCTCCTGAGAACTAGTGTTAATCAATAAAAAAAAAAGAGAAATGAAGATTTTATACTGATAATTCAGCCTCCAGTCCCCAAACTCGAGTGAAGAGGCAAGGGGTAGGCCTTCAGAAGAAGATGCCACCATTGCTCCTAAGAACTAGTGATTTCAGGGATAAAGAGAAATGAAGATTTTCTACTGTTTCATGTTTCTAACAGTGCATGATGGTTCCAACTTACCACATCTTTTTTAACACTTGTTATTTTCTTAAAAAAAACACATAGTTGCTATCTTAATGGGTATGAGGTGATATCCTATGGAAGTATTGATTAATATTTTTCTAATAATCTGTGATGTTGAGCATATTTCATATGCTTGTTGGCCACTTGTATATCTTTTTGGGAAAATGCACATTGAAATCCTTTGCTCATTTTTGAGTTGGGTTGTATTTTGTTGTTGTTGTTGATGAGTGGTAAAAATTCTTTATATATTCTGAATATTAACCATTATGAGACATATGATTTTAAATATTTCATTCCAGCGCACAAGTTGCCTTTTCAGTCTGTTGATTGTTTCCTTGAATGCTCAGTTTTAAGTTAGATGTAGTCCCATTTGTTTATTTTTGTATTTGTTTCCTCTTTTTTGTTGCTATATCCAATAAATTAGTGCTAAATTCAATGTCATGAAGAGTTTCCTAAAAAAAAAAAAAAAAAAAAAATAGTTTCCTTTATGTCTTCTTCTGGTAGTTTTATAGTTTAAGGTCTTATGTTTAGATTTCTAATCCATTTTGAGTTAATTTTTGTATATAATGTAAAAAGCTCAAATTAATTCTGCTTCATGTGGCTATCCAAGTTTTTACATTATTTGTTGAAGGGATTTTCCTCTTCCCTATTGTGTGGTCTTGGCACCCTTTTCAAAAATCACCTAACCAGATACTTAAGAATTAATTTTTGGCATCTCTACTCTGTTCTATCAGTCCTTCTTTAAGTCAATACTACACTCTCAATTACTGTAGCTTTGTGTTAAATTTTGAAATCAGAAAGTAAGAGTCCTCCAATTTAATTTTTATTTTTTATGACTGTTTTGACTACTCTAAGTTCTTTGGAATTCCGAGTAAATTTTGTATGCTTTTCTATTTGTGTAAGAAAAATGCAATTAGAATCTTGATAAGGACCATATCAAGTCTATAGATTGCTTTGAGTAGTATGGTACCTTTGCCAATTTTGATCATTCCACAGAGTGTCCAAAATAATCAAGCCAGTTAAAAGATGGGCAAATGAGCTAAACAGACAATTCTCTAAGGAAGATATATGAACATCCAAAAAGCATATGAAAAAATGCTCAACATCTTTTATCATAAGGGAGACGAAGATCAAGATCACAATGAGATACCACCTAACTCTAGTTAGAATGGCTAACATGAAAAAATAAAGAGGTGGGACCAGCAGTTAGCATAATGGCTATGTCGCTGGACTCCCACGTAGTCAACCGCAGTTCGCATCCCGGTCCTGGTGGCTTAAAACTCACGCCGGGCACGTGTGCGTGCGTGCCCAGGATCCCGAGAGGAGAATGGCAGAGAAGGGATTGCGGCGTGGCCATCCCCTCTGGGGGGTGATTTCTCGCTTTCTGTCTCTCTGTCTCTCTCTGTCTGATGAGTGCACGTGCCCTATAACAAAAAAATAAAATAAAATAAAGAGGTCAGCCAACCTAAGGGGCCCTCTAGTCAATTAAGGCTGATGCAGTGGGCCTTAGAATCGCTGCTTCCAGGGCTATCCAGTCTCAAGGAATCCAGCAGTTTCTGTAGGCGGAGAAGCTAGCCAGGAAGAAGGTATCTGGGGACCTCAAGTGAAAGAACTGGAGGCTGAAGCAGGCCATAAAAGCTCAGGCTGAAACTGAATAGTACCAAATGCAGAGGGAGAAAGAGTTCAAGTCCAAGGAAGTTCTGACTCTGGGATGGTAGTTATAGCACTGAAGTGGAGAAGGAGACACAGGAGAAGATGACCACCTTCCAGAATTACTTCCTACAGAACAGGGATGGAATGCATTTGTCTGTGACATCCATCCAGAAATCCATGAAAAGTACCACATAAATGGATAAGAGAAGAATGAGTGCCTGTCTCATGGATTGGCATTCCAGATGCCCTTGTGAAATATGAGGCTTTACTGGGCTCCCGTTATATTCTTGGGAAAAGCATTAAATTATTTCTGTATATTACATAGCAGGTCCCTTCACTTTTTACAGAGTAGCAAATCTAACTTCTTTGTACAGACTTAGAATTTATCCAAAGATTTCTCTTTTTACTTAATATTTCTTAGAAATTTAATAGGTATATTTTGCTCAAACAACACATATATCAATGTTAACTTTTTCTTTCTTAGATCTAGTAAAAAAAGAAATTCTTTGAGAAAGAAAGGGATTAAATAATGTTTGCCTGGTGTCTTGGGACTTTAAGATGAACTTGTGCCCCTCCCTGCCCTGATCCGGGATACCAGTTGAAGTGTATGGCCTTGCCTGACACCAGGCTGCCTGTGGCTGCACAGCCTAATGTCCTGGACCCATGGCTCATCCTCAATCTCACTTGCCTCTGAACTCTCAGGACATCCGAATTTGAGATAGCGTGCAGTACACACACATGTGGTGCAATCCTTTCTTTACTCCTGAGTTGACTCAGTAGCTCAGTTTCAGGTGCACCTGTTTTTTAGAAACAGGGAGGACTTTGGTCACCCAGAACAAGTGACAAAAATACAGGGTGCTGGTAAGCAACAAGGTGGCAGAGCAGAAGAGAGATCACCAATTTTCTACACTGCACACATTTGAATCTTGAATAATTTAGGAAGGAATTTATAGAGCACCAGATGACTAGGAATAATCACAGAGGCAAAAGAAACATGAGCAACCAACAAAATGTCTCTTCCACAAGGGAAAGAAATCAATTCTGTACCACTCACAAAAAAACACAATGGAAATTCTGGAAATGTCAGATAAGCAATTCAGAATATTTGTAGTGACCAAACTAACTGAGATGCAAGAGAAACGAGGCAACAAGCTCCAGGAGATGAGAAAATCCTTTCACGATTCGAAAGAAGAAATAGATACCATATAAAAGAATCAAATGGAATTGTTAAGGATGAAGAATGTGATACAAGAAATTAAAACCTCCTTTGAAAGTATTAAAAGTCGATTCTATTATACAGAAGATCGAATCTTGAATGTGGAAGACAAGACCTCTGACCTAGAAAAAATATCAAAAAGACTGAGGAAAGAACCAAGAAAAATGTGGATAATATATGAGAAATACTAGATACCATCTAGCTCCCCAACATCTAGATAACTGGTATCCCAGAAAAGAAAGAAAATAATAAGGATATTGATAATTTATTCCATGAAATCCTGGAAGAAAACTTTCCAAACCTGGAGAGGCATTAAAAAATCCAGACCAAAGAAATACATAGAATCCCAAATAGAATCAACTCAAGAAGATCCTCTCCAAGGCACATCATAGCCAGATTGGCCAAAACCACAGACAAAGACAAGATTCTAAAACAGGCAAGAGAGAAACATCAAGTTAGTTACAAAGGTTATCCCATCAGGCTAACAGGGGACCTCTCATCAGAAACAATGTAGTCAAGGAAAGAATGGGGAAATATAGTCAAAGTGTTACATGAATAACAATTTCAACACAGAATACTATATCCCGCAAGATTAGCCTTCATATAGGAAAATAAGTAAGTAAATAAACAAATAAATAAAAACATTCTCAGATAAAAAAATAAACAAACAAACAAACAAACAAAAACCTGAAAGAATTTACCAATTCCAGACCAGTTATTCAAGAGGTTCTGAAGGGAGTGCTATACTAGGAAAATTAAAAACAACCAAGAAAGTGGCTCACTGAATGATAGGGATGGATCTGGAAATATCAATAATAATATTAAATATTAATGGATTAAATTCTCATATTAAGAGACACAAACTGGCTGAATGGATGAAAAAACAACAGAAACCCATTATCTGTTACCTACAAAGAAAACACCTTATGGATAAAGACATACATAGACTAAAAGTGAAAGTCTGGAAAAAGGCATTCAATGAAAATAGAAATAAAAAATGAGCTGGAGTTGCAATACTGATTTCAGACAAAATAAGCTTCAAGACAAAGACTGTAAGAAGAGGCAAAAAGGGCATTATATAAAAGTTAATGTGCTGGAACCAGCAGTTAGCATAATGGCTATGTCGCTGAACTCCCATGTAGTCGACCGCGGTTCGCGTCCTGGACCCGGTAGCTTAAAACTCACGCCGGGCACGTGTGCGTGCATGCCCAAGATGCCGAGAGGAGAACGGAAGAGAAGGGATTGTGGCATGGCCATCCCCCCTGGCAGGGGGGTGATTTCTCGCTTTCTGTCTCTCTCTGTCTGTCTGACGAGCACACGTGCCCTATAGCAAAAACCTCTCCGAAAAAAAAAATGTAATGTGCTAATTCATCAGGAAGACATAACACTTATAAATATCTATGCACCCAACTCAGGAACACCTAAATATGTGAAGGAAAGACTGCTGGAACTAAAAGGAGAGATAGGGTGCAACACTATAATTCTTGGGTATCTATACACCCCAATATCTCCTTTAAACAGATCTAGACAAAAAATACAGAGATACAGGATCTAAATGATACTATAAATCAAATGGGCTTGACAGACATCTATAAAATTTTCCACCATAAGACCACAGAATATATATTTTTCTCACCCTGGCATGGAACCTTTTCAAAGATTGACCATATGATAGGACAAAAATCAAGACTTTACAGATTCAAAGGCATAGAAACTGTATCCAGCATCTTCTCTGATCATGATGGAATTAAAATCAATATTAATTTCAAGAAACACCCTCAGATATACAAAAACACATGGAAACTAAACAACCTACTTCTGAATGACTTCTTCACTACTAAAGAAATTAAGTCTGAAATCAAGAAATTTATGGAAACAAATGATAATGAGTATACAAGTTTTCAAAATCAATGGAACATGGAAAAGCAGTCATAGGAGAGAAATTCATAGCAATTAGTACAAATAAGAAAAAGATGGAAAGGTGACAAATAGACAACCTAACATCATGCCTTAGGGAATTGGAAAAACAAAACAAAACAAAAAAGCCAGGAGAAAAGAAATCATAAATATTCAAGCAGAAATAAATGAAATAGAAAATAAACATGCTATACAGATAATAAATGAACGCAAAAGATGGTTCTTTGAGAAGATTAACAAGATCGACACACCATTAGCTAGACTAATAAAGAAGAAGAAAGAAAGAAACCAGATAATTCAAATACATGATGAAACAGGCAACATTACCACAGACACAATAGAAATACAAAATGTCATTAGAGGATACTGTGAGCAACTATACACCAACAAACAAGAGAACATGGAGGAGTTGGACAAATTCCTGGATGCATATAATATACCAAGATTGAATCAGGAGGACATAGAGAACCTGAATAGACTCATAACAAGCCATGAGATTAAATCAGTAATAAATAACCTTCCAACAAAGAAAAGCCCAGGTTTGAATGACTTCACTTCTGAATTCTTCAAAACTTTTAAGGAAGAGTTAATCCCTATCCTACTCAAATTATTCCTAAAGATACAGAAGGAAGGAAACCTTCCAAATTCATTTTATGAAGCCTCCATCATCCTGATTTCCAAAACAGATAAGAAATGACCAGAAAGGAAAACTACAGACCAATATTTCTGAGAAATATAGATGCAAAAATTCCCAACAAGATACTTTCAAATCATATCCAACAACATATAAAAAAGATTATTCATCATGACCAGGTAGGTTTTATTCCAGGGATGCAAGGGTGGTTCAACAAATGGAAGACAACAAATATAACATACCATATTAACAGAAAGAAAGATAAAAACATATGATCATTTCAATTGATGCAGAGAAAGCATTTGATAAAATACAACATCCTTTGTGATTAGGACTCTCAGTCAGATTGGTATAGAAGAGTCATTTCTCAACACAATAAAAGCCATATATAAAAACCTATGACTAACCTACAGCTAAGTATAAACTGAATGGGGAACTGAAAACTGGTAGTAAACAAGGCTGCCCACTTTCTCCACTGTTTTTTAATATAGTGCTGGAAGTCTTAGCCAATGCAATCAGAAATCATTCAAACATGCAAAGAAGAATTGAAAACATCTTTATTTGCAGATGACATGATGATCTATTTAGAAGCCCAAATTTTTGCATGAAAAAACTTTTCAAAATAATAAATGAATACAGTAAATTGGCAGGATATAAAATAAACATCCAAAAATCTATAGCATGTCTATATACAAACAAGTTGAATGAAGTCAAGCTGAAGGAAGGAAACCCTTTTACCATAGCCACAAAATATACAAGATACCTAGGACTAAACCTAAGGAAGTCAAAGACCTTTACAAAGAAAATTTGGAAAATGTTTAAAAAGATACTGAAAATGACATAAAAAAAGGAGAAAGACATCCCATGTTCCTGAATTGGAAGAATTAACATAATCCAAATGGCAATTTTACCCAAATTAATGTACATATTTAACACAATCCCAATTAGAATACCAGAGGCATTCTTCACAGATCTAGAAAAGGCAATCGTAGAATTTTTCTGGAATCTTAAAAGACCTTGTATTGCCAAAGCGATTCTGTGCAAGAAGAGTGGAGTGGGTGGCATATCACTGCCTGATTCCAAAATATACTATAAAGCTGTGATAATCTAAACAGCATGGTATTGGCACAAAAATGGACAGGTCGATCAATGGAATAGAATAGAGACCCCAGAAATAAACCCCAAAGCTTACAGCAACTGCTTTTTGACAAAGGATACTAGTCAATCTATTGGGAAAAGGAAAACCTCTTTAGTAAATGGTGCTGGAAAAACTGGGTATCCACCTGCAGAAAAATGAAACTGAATCCCCATCTTTTTTTTCTTTTTTTGAGGTTTTTGCTATAGGGCGTATGCGCTCGCCAGACAGAGAGAGACAGAGAGACAGAAAGTGAGAAATCACCCCCCAGGGGGATGGCCATGCTGTAATCCCTTCTCCTCCATTCTCCTCTCAGGATATTGGGCACACACTCACACGCGCCCAGCATGCGTTTTAAGCGACCGAGTCCGGCACGAGAACCGCGGTCGACTACATGGGAGTCCAGTGACATAGCCATTATGCTAACTGCTGGTCCCCGAATCCCCATCTTTCACTATTAGCAAAAATCAACACAAAATGAGTCAAAGATCTGAACCTAAGACCTCAAACTACAAATCTACTGGTGGTAAACACTGGGAAAACTCTAGGAGGCATTGTGGCAGGCAAAGACTTCTTAAACAAGACTCTCAAAGCACAGGCAATAATCCCTAAAATAGGCAAGTGGAACTATATCAGATTAAGATGTTTCTGCACATAAGTAATTAGTGTGAATCAACAATCCTCAGGATGGGAGAATATTTTTGTAGAATATGCCTCAGACAAAGGACTGATAACCAGAATACACAGGGAATTCAACTTACTCAAAAAAAAAAAATCTAACTCAATTAAAAGATGGGAAAATAAGTGGAACAAAAATCTGTCTAAAGAAGACATATGAACAGGCAAAAAGCATGTGAGGAAATGCTCAACATCTCTCATCATAAGGGAGATGCATATTAAAACAATAATGAGATACCACCTAACCTCTGTCAGAATGGCAAAGATTAAAAATACAAAATTTGATGAGTGTTGTCAGGGATGTGGTAAAAGGGTAACCCTCCTACATCGTTGGTGGGAATGTAAACTGGTCCAGCCACTGTGGAAAACAATATGGATGTTCCTCAAAGATCTACAAATAGAACTATCATTTGATCCAGCAATCCCACTTCTGAGTATATACCCAAAGAACAGGAGATGCTCAGTTGGACATCAATGTTTATTGCAACATTACTCATGATCACTAAGACATGTAACCAACCCAATGACCATAAACAGATGAATGAATGGAAAAATGTGTGGCATATAGACTCTATAAAATACTATTCAGCCATAAAAAAATATCCTGGTAATTGATATAAAGTGGATGAATATGGAAGATTTACTGCTGACTGAAGCAAGTCAGGCTATGAAAGAGACAATTGTCTGTGTTCACTTAACATATACCTACTGTCTGCACTCCATGGTAGAAACTGAAAGATTAGAGGACATAGAAGCATTGGAAATGGTTATAGATACTGGAGACAATGTGGGAAGAGGGTGGGAGGAGGCAGAGAGTATAAGGAAATAATTTAAGGAGGAAAATAGAGAGGTAAGACATTTATGAGACACAGAAAGGGGTTATTATCTGTTGATGCTAATGTGCTTTGTATTCTCAACTGGACTGCTACTGAGCATATTCATGTTGGATAAATTCAACTTACAAGCATAGTAATGTATAGTAATTAAATGTATAGAATATTTTTTTTAAAAAAGGAAAGGCAATATAAAGATATTTTGAGATATATCTAAGATGAATTTACTTGGGACCAGTAGATATGCAATACTAAAAATGTAACAAATAATTCTTTAGGTACAAGGAATATAATGCCAGATAAAATCTGAGTCTATTCAGGAAATTAAGAACACCAGATATAATAAATATGTGTGGAAATTTTATAGACATTTTCTAATGTGTCTTAATTTAAAAAATAACTGACTAAATGGAAAAATGTGTAAATGTATTATGGTATTTGTAACATACATAGAAATAAAAAGTGAAAATTATACAGATAGGAATATAACAAATGGCTACAATAGCACAAAGAAATGAGAAGGAAATATATGGAAATAAACATTAATAGAATTTTTACATTATGTGTTACATTATATAATATTAATAGATATATGCTATAGATGCATCTAAAAGTTTCATAAATAGTCATTTAAATATTAAAAATAATTCTTTAAAATAATAATAATTTTCCCTAATGTTTTCTTGAATATCAGGAATTTTATCTTTGAAAAACTAGTAAATAGTTATTTGTAACTGTGCAAAGTAGCAGCCAGCCTTAAAGTAGTCCATTCCAGCTAAAGGTTAGAACAGTGACTACTAGTGTAATCGTTTGGGCTGCTTAATCAAAATACAAGTTGATAGAATTCATAAACTTGTTACATGTTATTACTTGGTGTAGTGATAATTGTTTAGATGTAAAGGACTCTTTGTCTTGAACTTTAAAAAAAATAAAGAATGAAAAGTGCAGATGAGGCTGCGGAGAAAAGGGGACTCGCCTACACTGTTGGTGGAAATGTAAATTAGTGCAGTCACTGTAGAGTACAATATGGATGTTCCTCAAGCACCTACAAATAGAACTATCATATTATCCAGCATTTTCACTCCTGGGTATCTACCCAAAGGTTAGGAAAACACATAATCTGAAAAACACTTGCACATCTATGTTTATTACAGCATTATTTACAATTACTAAGATATGGAACCAACCCAAATGCCCATGAAGAGCTGAATGGATTGAAAAAGTGTGGTACATATACACTGTAGAATACTACTCAGCCATAAAAAAAAAATGAGACCGTGGCATTTGATAGAAAGTTGACAAATACAGAAGATTTCTACTAAGTAAAGCAAGCCAGACTGTAAAAGAGAGAAATCGTACATCCCCATTCAATATATACTGAATGTCAGAACACTATGGTAGAAATGGAAAAATTGAGAGGTATAAAAGCATGGAGAGCATCTGTTGATGTTAGAGATACTGCGGGGGAAGCATGGGAAATGAGAGAGGGCAAAAGAGAGGGAATCAAGAGGAAAAAGAGAAACAAAACATTTAAGAAAAAAAAATTTTTAAATTACCTGTTGATGATAATGTGTATGGTAATATTTTTGACTGAACCAATATACAGTGCATTCATGATGGGAAAATTTATTTGTTATGCTGTAATGATACACAGTGATTGAATGTAAAAAAAAATAAATAAACAAAAAACTGAACCTGAAACACCTGCTCTTACTGGTGTTTAACCTGTCATACTCTCTTGATACTTAGGTTTTGGACTTGGACCAGAACTATATACTGTGGGTGCTCCTGGGTCTCCAGGTTGCTGACTGCATAGTTTAGGATTTATCAGCTTGCATAACCATGAGCTAAATCTTTATAATAAGTAAATGTATATGTATTTATTAATACATCCTATTGGTTTTGTTTCCCTGGAGAACTCTAACACAGGTAGTATGGACATTTTAATAATATTAAATCTTACAATCCATGAATAAGGGGATGTCCCTTCTATTTATTTCTATCTTCTTTCATTTCTTTCAGCAATATTTTATGGTTTTCAGTGTACAATATCTTCCCTCCTTGGTTAGTTAAGTGTATTCCTAAGTATTCTATTCTTTTTGATGCTGTTGTAAATACTGTCAATCAGGGGTTGTTATCTTTAAGTGTTGTATGTAATAGAAATGTGATTACTTTCTTAATTAACTTTTCAGACTATTTATTTGTTAGCATGTAGAAACACTACAGATTTTTGTGTATTGATTTTGTATCCTGCATCTTTAGTGAGTTTGTTTCTTAGATAAAACCGTTCTTTGGTGGAATATTTAGGACTAGCTACAAAATAAGTTCCCTTTGGATTTGTGTTACTATCTACCTTCAGGATAAGAGGCGATAACCATAGTGCTCATATCACTCTACAAATTATTAGTCAGTCAAGATATATCTAATTCTTCTACTAAATCATTCAGGAAATGAAAGAAAAAAATAAAGTAACCAACAATATTACTAGGATATATAAGCAAATGCCTTGGGCTCCCATGGACTTATTTTCATGGATGCCCTCTTCAGCATAATTACCTTCAAGTCAAAATACCAGGGCCACTTGTTTCCTCTTTGCTCTTGTTTCACTCTAGATCAAATGTAAGCTCTTCTCTCTGTAAAACCTTTTTGCTGCTTACT
Organism: Tupaia belangeri chinensis; assembly: GCF_000334495.1. NCBI lineage: Eukaryota > Metazoa > Chordata > Mammalia > Scandentia > Tupaiidae > Tupaia > Tupaia belangeri. The sequence goes on from NW_006204286.1 coordinate 469,978, forward strand.
TAGTAAACATTAACCTTTATTTAATATCCATTGGTTTGTATGTGTCATGAGTCCTAGTATCCATAATTTTCTGCACTGAATGCTACCCAGAGTCCAGCAGGGGATGCCAGGTACCCAAATATAACTGACATAGTCTGCCTTGCTGTTCAGTAATAAGGGCTCTTCATAGTTTTCAGAGGGAGTAGACTTGCATCTTCCAGGTTCTTCAGAGAAGACAATCTTTAAGGCAAAGCAGCCTTTCTCTAATATTGATCATGTCTCAGGTTTAACTTCTTTAGATAATTAAAATATACTCATTCCTCATTGAAGAATAAGGTTGGGATGTAGCTAATTGGGTGGAGAAAACAAAGAATCCTATTTTGACACACCAAGAAGACAATCCTGTGAACTTGCTGGGAAAAAATATGCTGGCCTTTCTTTCCAGTGACAATATCCCAGCATTTCCATGCAGTATAGAGAGCATGATCTATATTTCTATGGGAATTTTCAGAATATTTTATTGTCCTGTGAGTTTGATGGGAGATGAAAAGAGAGAATATAAACTCAAGAGCTTTCCTCCTGGGGCAGAAGGAGAATAAAGTTTCAGGAGGAAGATTAGTTCATTTCTGGACTAAGTGTGAGGTATCTGAGGAACATCCAAATGGAGACATTCATCAATCAGCTGGAGATACTGTAGAGCCTGAAAGCACAGTCTATACTTATTAAATGTCAGATCACATGATAGGTATCCAATAAATCTCATTAAGAAGGACTTGCTTTCTACTGTGCTGATTCCTTGGACTGATTCTGGGTAGGACACAGTCACTCAATCCTCCAAGGAAGAAAATAATGAGGGTGAAGATTTGCTGTCCTGAACAAAAACAACAAAAATGATGTATCTCTCATGTAGAGCTGCAGAGAACCAGTTATGAGGTTTCCATACTTATTCAAGGTTTCTGTGATGAGTGCAATGTCAATGTCAAATAGGATATCAACGTTTGATATCCTAGTTAACACTGATGTTGTTTTCTTAGTTTCAGTTCACACAACATAATTTTCTGTGTTGGAAGTTGCTTCAGGAGATATTATTGTTTCTCATAGGTCAAAAGCAGATTCTGGTACTGGAAGGAAAAAAATACCATCAAACATTGCAGGGTTTTTTTTTTTTCTATGAATTTCATCTTGTATTGTTTTATACAAGAAGTCCTGAACCAAAAATGGAGAAATTTAAGATGAATATATTTTAAGTCAAATGGAAAGTGTCTTCTTTGACCAAAGCACATTCTCTACTACATAGCTAAATTCATCCTTTGAAATTTTAATTTCCTGTGAACGACACTGCACTCCCTACAAGATTAGCAAGCTGGCTGCAACAGAACACACATCAGTGTGCATGTAACTTTCAAACCTCTCCATTTTCACTGCTTTCTGAGTAGCCTGGTTAGTCACTTCCAGGACACAGAAAAACAATTCCCTAGAAATGAAACTTCCTCATCTCTACTTGACAAAGAGTTCATGTTCATTTTCTCAGCTTCTTGTAATTTCAGAAAAGATAGTTATTGTTAGCATGGACTGTTCTTGGAGCCAGAAATGCTATGGTTAGGGCACTTCATCAACCAAATCACAGTTGTTCTGCCTTCTCCTAAGAGATGTGTTGCTGTCCTCACTTCTTATTAGATTGCTCCAGGAAAAAAAGAGTTCACTATACTAAGTAGTTTCATATAGACTTAACTTTCATCTTGACTTGTCTAGGGCTTTAGCTGGCAGCAAGTCTTTCTCTTCCAATATGGAAATGCATATCATACTTGGAGTCCCAGGAAGTACCACAAAATATTCAGATTATTCATTCATTTCTTTATGTGAGAGTTACACTGAAATAAAAAAGATGTTTATACATTGAAAATTACACACCAAGTTGCTTATGTCTTGAGTTTTTTCAAGGATTTGTAACTCATCCTAGGCAATTTGGAGGAAATAAAATAGTTTAATTTAGCTGCTGTATTCTTGAATTATATACATTGGTAAAAATATATACTTCTATTCAATAGGCATGCATACAAAGTACTATACATGTAATCAAACTGGAAGTGAAATGCTCTTTTTCTATTTTGACACAGTCTAGCAACCATAAATTAGATACAGTGCTAATTCAATCTATGTAACATAATGAGAAGAACATTTTTGGTGGGAAGTTCCAAGTTAATGCTTCTTTTCGCCCAGTGAGAGAGATTAATTCTTGCTTGAATGTCACCAAAATATGAAAATATGGGGGGAAAATAGACGGATAACATAATGACTAAATCCTAAGACCATAACCCTGGTTAACATATGTAAGACAACTATAGAAATGAATATATCTTTCTCAGGGATATTTGAGGAAATGGATGGTTCCAGGGCTGTGGTAGGGTGACACAAGATGAGCCTGGACCATCTTGTTAAGCCAAAAATACAATAATACTATTATATTCTTGGAAACATGTCACAAGAATGCAAATAACAGATCTTTTAAAATGTTCCCATTGGCCAAATCTGAGAAACATAAGTACCAAAATGATTAAGTAAACTGTTGAAAATATAAGAACTCATGAATCTATACTGACAATAGACGAATAGGCAAATAAACCTAGGGGAAGGGCTCTTACTTAAAATACAATGCTGATAAGGAGTATTGGAGCTGTAAAATCGACATTTTACAATCATCATAGGAAAAATTGGATCAATCAAGAATCATCAATGAAGATTACACCTTGAGGAAAATTATGATGAGAAGCATGATATTTGCACAGTCCCAAAGTCACTCCTCACAGATTGCTTATTACTTACAAAGGAGAAAAAATAAGAATTGTACCTTGGAGAATTTGGGCAATACTTTGACCATATGATCAAAAAGCAAAGAAAGGCTATGTAATTGTTTCACATCACAGGAGCCAAGAGGTTATGACAACTGGATGTGATACTAGGTCCTGGACTAGATCCTCGATTGAAAGGGAAAAATGCTAAAAAGTTAAAATATGAAAGATATATTTGATAAAAGTACTGTATTATTAGGACCATGGTACATATAACTTAACCTTGAATAGTTTAGAAAAATGTGAAACCATGCATATGTATATAAACAGATACAGATATATAGAGAGATGGAAACAGAACAAATACGAAGCAAAAGGAATAAACTATTAACAATAGACACATGCATAAGAGTATACAGGTATTCTTTGGACTATTTTATTTTGTTTAAGTATGAATTTATTTACAAATAAAAGTCTCTTTTTTTTTTTGGAGAGGTTTTTGCTATAGGGTACATGCGCTCGCCAGACAGACAGAGAGAGACAGAGATTCAGAAAGCGAGAAATCATCCCCCGGGGGGGATGGCCATGCCGCAATCTCTGTTCTCCTCTTGGGATCTTGGGCACACACGCACACACGCCTGGCATGAGTTTGAAGTTACTGGGTCTGGGACGCAAATCACGGTTGACTACATGGGAGTCCAGTGACATAGCCATTACTCTAACTGCTGGTCTCATGGCTCTTTTGTTTTATAAGTTGTTATTTACTTTCAATCTTTGTACATCTCTATAGCACACAAAATAATTTTCAAGGTATGCATGTAATATCCAGCAATTGAATCAATTAATGTTTTTAAAAATTGGTCCCTAATAAGAAAATTCAGTAAGTAAATATCAATTCCCTTTCATTTTGATGGTTGGTTTGCCACTTAGGTACAACTCTATGGCGACCAATTAGGTCCGATGTGCCTTGAAATTGGTTTGAGGTTAAGCTAGAGGTTACTTCATACCCGATCTTACAAATGCTTGGTTAATCTCTGAAGGCGTTGGAAAGAGACTGGACAAAGGAATGTTGATGGAGTTTATGATATTCTTGAAAACTAAAAATTACTGTTATTAGTTACAAGACATTGTTTAGAAATCTTGGCAATATGTGACTTTTGATCATTAAATTACATAAATTGCTTGTATATGTTTGTATACAGATGTATATATACGTGTTCTTCAATTTGCAATGAAGTTATGTATAACTAAGTTCATCATAAGTTGAAAATATCATAAATCCAAATGCATTCAATGCAACTAGTCTATTGAACATCATATTATAGTTTAGCTTAGCCTACATCAAACATAATCAAAACACTTACATTGTATTAACCTTCAATTGGGCAAAGTCATCTAATGCAAAGCCTATTTTAAAACAATGTTATGATAAAGAAGTTTTAATCAAAATTCAAAGTAGTTTCTACTGAATGTATAGTATCCTAAGTCAGGGACCATCATACATACATGCATACACACACACACACACACACACACACACACACACACATAGTCATGCACCCCATAACGACATTTTGGTCAGTGACAGACCACATATGCAATGGTGGTTTTGTAAAATTATAATTGAGCTGAAAATTTCCTATTGTCTAGTGACATTGTAGCCATCCTAAGGTCAAAGTATAATACATTACTCACTTGTTTGTGGTGATGCCAGTATAAACGAACCTACTGTGGTCACAGTAGTATAAAAGTATGGCATGCACAATTTTGTATAGTAAATAATAACTGATAATAAACAAGTAAATTACTGGTTTATATATTTACTATACTATACTATTTAGAGTGTACTTCTTCTACTTAAAAAATAAATTTACTGTAATACAGTATACTTTGTTATGCCAGCAGCAGCCATGTCTTGTGTTTTTCATGTCTCTTGATTCCATTATTTTATCTTCTGCTTGATTTAACATGATATTGCTTTGCATATCATGGCCCTTCCAGTGGTTCAATGATGTGAGGGTGGAAGACCAGTGATACTGATGTTCCTGACCTTGTATAGCCCTGTATGCATTTGTGTCTTTGTTTTGTTTCGTCTTTACTCTAGGGCACATGCACTAGTCAGAGAGAGATAGAGACAAAGAGAGACAAATAGAGAAGGTGAGAAATCACCCCAGGGGTAGGATGGCCATGCCGCCATTCTCTCTCCTCCATTCTCCTCTCAGGACTTTGAGCATACATGCACATGTGCCTAGTATAGTTTTCAATCTCAGTCAGCCACATGGGACCTTAGCCTCCAAGCCACCTGCTGGCCCTATATCTTAATTTTTAACAAAAACTTTAAAAAGAAAAAAAAAAAAACCAGAGCCATCCCATGGCCTGGTGGTTAAGACACCTAGATCCCACATAGCCTACTGTATGGCTTATATCCTAGACCCAGGGAGTTGGAAAACACTCTGGGCTCATATGTGTACATGTTCAAAATCCCAAAAGGTGGGAAAAATGGGGAAGAAAGGATTACAGCATGATCATGCCCAATGGATGGTGCTTTCTTGCTTTTCCTTTCTCTGTCTCCCTGTCTCTCTCCAGGTGCATGCACCTTTTTGCAAATTTTTTTTTAAATGTAAAATGTCGATGGCATAGCAATTACATCACTGGACTCCCACATGGCCGACTGCAGTTTGAGTCCCGGACCCAGTGGCTTGAAACACATGCTGGCTAGTGTGCACGCGTGTCCAAGATCCTGAGAAGAGAATGGAATGGGGGACTGCAGCATATCCATCCACCCTGAGGAGGTGATTTCCCACTTTCCCTCTCACTGTCTCAATCTCTGTCTCTTTCTTTCTCTCTCTTGCTTTCTCTCTCTCTCTCTCTCTCTCTCTCTCTGTTTCTCTCTGGTGAGCACTTGTGCCCTAAGGCAAAACCTCTTTTAAAAAAGTAATATATGTATATAATTTTTAAAAAATACCTAAAAGTTTATATACTAAGGACATAAAGAAAATGTTTTTTAAAAATGTGAAAATGTTTTTGTATAACTGTACACACACTTTCATGTGTTTGTGTTTTAAGCTATTACTTACTATAAAAGAGTCAAAGTTTAAAAAAATTAAGAGTTTATAAAATAAATATTTTTACAATAAGCTAAGGTCAATGTTAAAAACAATTTTTCTAAAAGAATTATTGATTTTATTTTGTTTATTATTATATCATTTTTAATTTGTTATATATGCTTACCTGAGAGAGAGATAGAGACAGAGAGAGAAAGTGAGAAAGCAAGCTGCCAGGTCCAGGACTCAAACCGTGTTCAGTCATGTGGAAGGCCAGCATCTTAACCACCACACCACCTACTGGCTCTGAAGGTCAATTTTGATTAAAGAAATAAATTTTATATATGTTTAGTGTATCCTAAGTGTACAATATTTATAGTCTAAAGTGGTGTACAGTAATCTTCTAGGCCTTCATATTCACTCATTGCTCACTCACTGACCCACCCAGAGCAAATTCCACTCCTGAAAGCTCCATTCTTGGTTAAGTGCCTTATATGGGTGTACAATTTTTATCTATTTTCCCATATTTTTACTCTATCTTTTCTATGTTTAGATACACAAATATGTATATATTATGTATAATTGCCTATAATATTCAGGGCAGTAACATGCTGTGCAGGTTATACCATGTACTCTAGGCTATACCATTTAGATTTGTGTAAATGCATTCTGAAATTTGTGCAATGATGAAATTGCCTGATGACACATTTCTCAGAACATATCCTCTTTGTTAAGTGGTGCATGACTCGTGTGTGTGTGTTTGTGTGTGTGTGAATTACAAATCATAAATGTGTATGCAATGTCAGCATATTCTCCTGGTAGTTCCTGACAACTAAAAGTAAATAAATAAATAATGTACTATGTCGTACCTATTTCTGTAAAACTGAAATTGCTGATAACATTCCAGGTGAGAGGCAAAACTGAGAGGAAACTTGCAATTATATGTTCAAATTGCATTATTCTCTCGACAAAAATGCAGTGATTGGCAACTGTATATTCATGTGACAATTATTTCAGTTGCTTGTGAAGCCCAGCATTTATTCACCTTCTGGAGAGTGTATTACTATATCTGCTATTGCTACTACTTTTATGTAGTAGTTGATTATTTTCAGCTTTAAATTTAGGCTTAAAAATGGATATCTTCTTTCATTTATACAACTCATTTTAATGACTGAGCTCTTTTTCTGTCTAAGAACAACAACAAATTAGTAATTACAAAGTTCTTTTTATTTAAAAGTTAAACATAGTCAGTTAAAGACTCTATCCTTCCTTCTCTACTTTTCCCTGAGAGATTTTACAAGGTCTAAAGGTGGTAGCATTATAGATCATGGTGGAGAAGGGTGTTTGGTTGTCTGTGTGATGTTTGTGTAATGCTGGTTTCTATTGAGAAGCTTGAAGGCCTAATCCTCAGATATATTAACATACACTTTCTCCCTCTGATATGGTCTAGATGCTAATGGTGCCAGCATTTACTTTTGCTTACAGCACCCCTTACTAGTCTATATCCTTTTTTTCCCAACTGTGAGGCCCCTTCAGGTTGACTGGCTCTTTATTAGGCTTTATGTGTCCTTTGTGTATGTGCTGAGTATGAACGCTAATCACAGTGCCTGCTGCTGGAATGAAAAGGACTTTTTTACTAGGCTCATTTGATAAAATATTTCTCTGAAGTATTATGACTCCACTCAGAGATTCCTCAGAAACCTACAAATAGAACTTTCATAGGATCCAGTAATTCCACTCTTAGGAATTTACTCAAAGGATAGAAAAACCCTCAGTTGGAAAAACAGTTGCTCTACCATGTTTATTGCAGCATTATTTACAATCTGTAGGACATGGACCCAACCCAAATATCCAAAATTAGATGATTGAATTGAAAAAAAATGGGACATTTGTACTCTATGGAATACTACTCAGCCAGCAAAACAATGAGATCCTGACATTTGATACAAAGTCAACAAATATAGAAGACTTAATGCTAGGTGAAGCAAGCCAGACTACAAAAGACAGATTTTATATGCCCCCAGTCAATATATACCAATTCTCTGCACTCTACAGCAGAAACAGAAAGGTTGCAAGTTATAAAAGAAGGGAGGGCAATGTTAGATACTAGAGAAAATAAAGATGGGGTAACATGGGGATGGGTAATAGATGGAAGGAGGGTAACAGAGGAAGAAAAAGAAGTACATTTGATTGACAAAAAATTAAAAGCTATTTGCTGATGATCGTGTATATAGTAATGTCTTTATCTTGACTGATATATATGGTTTACATACTGGAAAAAGCAATGTTGTACACTGTAAAGATAATTGTGATTAAATGTAAATTAAAATAAAATTATGTTAAACTTTAAAAAAGAATAAGAAAACAAAGCTCCAGGAATTAAACAATGAAAAAACAAACAAACGAACAGACAAAAAACCTTTGACTTTCAAAATTACTATCTCTTCTAAGATTTCTTTTTAAAAAATCTATATAGCGGGGCCAGTACTAGCATAGTGTTGAGGCACTGGACTCCCACATGATTTAAGTCCCAAACCCAGTGGGCTTGAAACTCACACGTGAGTGTGTGTGTGTGTGTGTGTGTGTGTGCCCAGAATCCCAAGAGGAGAATGAAGAAGGAATTGTAGCATGGCCATCCCCTCTGGGTTTTTATTTCTCACTTTCCCTCTTTCTATATCTGTCTGTCTTTCTCTCTCTCATTCTGGCAAGAGTACACAGCCTATGTCAAAATCTAAAATAATAATAATAAAATAAAATAAGATAAAATAAAATAAAAAGTCTATATAACAAAACAAATTATTTTGCTCTCATGGGATTCCTTTGCAAACTCATTCCTTTGGGCGAAAAATGATTCCTGGTGCTTTGAAAGGTAATGATACAGGGACCAGCAGTTAGCGTAATGGCTATGTTGTTGAACTCCCACGTAGTTGACCGTGGTTCGAGTCCCAGATCCAGTGGCTTAAACTCACGTCGGGCACCTGTGCGTGCATGCCCAAGATCCTGAGAGGAGAATGGAGGAGAAGGGATTGTGGCGTGGCCATCCCCCCTGGGGGGTGATTTCTCACTTTCTGTCTCTCTGTCTCTCTCTGTCTTTCTGGCGAGCACATGCGCCTTATAGAGAAAACCTCTCCAGAAAAAAAAAGAAAAAGAAAGGTAAAGATACAGTACATGGAGGGCCCTCCAAAAGCTGAAAAATGTAAGAATGGAAAAAACCTAAATTATCTCAGAATTTGGTCCTACCACATAAATAATGACCATTTATTTACTGTTTATGTCAGGCCCTGCATTAAATAATTTTTTCTACCTTCTCATTTAATTGTCACAATAAACTTCTTTAACATATGTGGCATTTTGTTCATTGTTGTAGTTGTTGTTTGCAGTTGCAGATGTACAAAATGAGGCTTAGAGAAGATGAGACTTACCTCAGGTTTCACATTGGTAAGTGGTAGAACTGGAATTCTAACCCAGACTTGCCTGGCTATAGTCTGGGCTCTTGGCCACTGTTATTCAAGTTTTCTGATAAAATTGCTTTTTTTTCTTTTAAGAATTATTTTATTTAACTTTATTATTATCATTATTTTTTTTTCAGTTTTGATCAGAGAGATACAGAGAGAGAGAGAGAGGAAGTGAGAAAGCAAGCCACCAGGTCCGAGACTTGAACCATGGTCAGCCATGTGGGAGTCCAGTGCCTTTAACCACCATGCCACTTGCCGGCCCCTTGTTTTGTTTTTAAATAGTTTATTTACGTATTTGTTTCATCATAAGGATACATTCAGAGAGAGAAGCAGTCTCAACAGAGTCTCACACCAAAGTCCTTCCCACAGCCTATCTCAGTCAGCCAGGATGATGGGTGTATATAAATATGTCTGGCATGTATAGGTCTACCAGGAACCAAAAACCCAATCTTCCATATGGCTTCCAGCTTTGCATGATATTGCACAATTTCTGTCCTACCAGGGTTAGACACTGATAGAATCATTTTATAAAGCAAATTCACTGTCTGTAAAAGGAAATAGCTATACTTACTCAAACTTACTATGTCTTTTTCTTTTATAAGACATATTTACAATAAATATTAGGAAGAACGATTCAGTCAGGTGATCTATTAAACTTTGAAATTACTTGTTACTAGAAATGGTGGCAACTTCATGCCCTTGGTATTTCAAGTGGACAATACAGACCACTGGACTCCGTGCAATCTAAACAAACTCTGTACAACCATGGAGATCAAGACCATCAGTTTTGTGGTTTCTAATTTTAAAACCTATTTTTACTTTTATAGAGCATATGTGTATGCACATATGAATGAGAAAAGAAGAGGAAGGGCTGCTTTCCTCAGGAGCTGATTACATCAGGATCTCTTTCCTCCAGACCTCCAGCTCATCACATCTTGGGTACTTGCATGTGCACACCTGGCATGTTTTTCAGGTTGCCCAGGCCACCGATTAAAACATGTGGTTGACATGTAGAATCTGGCTTCTCTTGAACAATGTTTTACTACTGTGCCATGGAACTAGTCCTTATAATTTCTATTCTTTTAATTGCCAGAGGACATGTGCACTCAGAGAGAGACAGAGAAATGGAGAGAAGGGGAAGAAAAACACCCATAGGGCATGGTCATGCTGGAATCCTTTTTCCTCTAAATCTCTATCCTGGCAAGATGTGTGGTACACACATATACACATACATGCATACATGTGCCCTGTATGTTCTACAAGCCACTGAAGCTGGAGTTCAAATTGTGGGTGGTTATGTGGGATATGGCTCCCTTTAAAATTAAGGCCTGAGGCCGCCGCCGGCCTCCAAATTAGGCCATGAGCCAGCTGCAGCCCTCAAAATTTCTAATTTTTAATAGTATACTTTGATATTTGATCCCTTTTGAATCAATTTGCTTGTTCACTGCCCAGTATTTCTTTGAAAGAGAACAAATGTTTGCTTCCATATAACCCATGATTCATGGTAGATTCACACTAGAAAATGTGGTTATGTGAACCCCACCCAGATGCCAATATTTTGTGGCAGTGTGTCTTTTTTCTTCTCTTTGATGAACACTATGTACACAACACAACCATCTGGCAGTGTGGAGAAAAACAGTGTAAAAATGAGATATGCGTGTGTAAATAAAATATTGATGAATGGAGTTCAGAGCTGAGATGAAAGTGAAGCAGAACAGACAGGTAAATCATTCTGATACTTGCGTTAGTACCAAAATTATGTTCCTCTACTTTTTTTTTTTTCTTACAGCAGTGCAGGTGACAAAAAATACTTTCAATTTTGCTGCTGACACAAATATTGAAGCACAAGAAGTAGTTTCCGTTTTGCTGCTGAGAAAGCAACCTTCCCTCCAGAGAAAAGGGAAGGATATAATGACATTTGCCTACTTACAGTACAATCTATAGTTTATGCTCAAATTTAGGATAATGTGGTCTAGTAAACAACTGAATGTAAATGCAATAAATGAAATCCAAATCCATTCCTTTGTCGAGTTTTCTCTCCATTTACACTGATTTTGAGTATAAGGATAAGAAAAGAAAATGCTTGAACCTCCAGTCACTAAATTTTATTAATGTGTGTAATAGTTAACATCTATTGAGTGTTTACCACAAACAAAACACTGTGCTAAGCATTTTTCTTGTTTCTTCTCATAACCACCTTAAGAGATAGGTACCATTAGTGTCTCCACTTTTACAGAGGAGGACACAGGCCTAGAGAAGTTGAGACTTGCTTAAGGTCATGCAGCCAGTATCAGCTGAAAGTAGGATTCAAAGAGGCAATCTGATTTCACAATCTGTACTATTAATCATCACGTTATAGTGCCTCTCATCTCTGGTGCTAAAGAAAGAGAGAGAGAAGGAGGAGGGGGAAGAACAGGAACAGGAGAAAAAGAAGGGAGAAGAAAAGAAGATGGAGGAGGGAAGAATAAAGGGATAAAAGAAAGAAAGGAATGAAAGAAATAAGGAAGGAAGAAAGAAAGGAAGGAGAAAGAAATGAGGGAAGAAAGGAAGGAAGGAAACAGCAGTAATGTGCCCGCTATTAAATATACTGTTAAACAGTGTTGACTGGCAAAATTATTCAAAAAATTCTCTCTTTACAGAACTAGTTACTTGTAGTTTATTAAATGCTCTTGTAATATCTCCTCATTTGATTTTACAACAGTATTGAGAGTTGCCAAGGCAAGTAACTTTATTTGCATTTATCATATAGAAAAACTGAATTTCAATGATATTTTAATAAATTTTTAAAATTTACACAGTAGGGGACCAACAGATGGCATAATAGTTACATTGCTGGACTCCTACATAGTTCACTGCAGTTTCAGTACTGGACCCGGCAGCTTAAAACTCATGCTTGGTGTGTGTGCGTGTGTGCGTGTGTGTGTGTGCACACCCAAGATACCGAGAGGAGAATGCAGGAAAAGGGATTATAGGATGGCCAACCCCCATGGGGGATGATTTCTTGCTTTTCATCTCTCTGTATCTCTCTGTCCCTGGAGAAAGCACACACACCCTATAGCAAACAACTCTCTAAAAAAATAAAAATAAAAAACAATAAAAAATAAGTTTACACAAATACAGCTAGCCTCATGGCATAGTGGTTAAAGGAGTAGGATCTCATATGGCCAACCACACAGTTCATGTTTGTTACTTTAAAAATATGCCAGGTGCATGTACATTTGTGCCCCAAATCTCAACAAGACACAGAAATGTAGGAAAAAGGATTGTGGTGTGACCATACCCCAACCGGGGAGGGGGGTGCTTTCTCCTTTGCTCTTTCTCTAGAGAATGCAGGCATCCTGTGGCAATTGAAAATGAAACAAAACAAAACAAACAAAAATATGACACAGCTCATAAATGAAAGAACCAAGAATTGAACTCCAAGCTCAGGGTACTTTTGCTCTGCCATACTTCTGCTAGATAGCCAACATTTATCACTTTCTCCCAGGCAAGTCTCCTGTATCTAGACTATTCTGCTTATGCAAGTGGCATGTATAGATGTTTTTTTATTGCAGTATCTTGAAAGTCTTGGTGGTTGTTTCAGTAACAAATATAAGTTATATTAACTGATTTACAAGTACTAAACACTATACTATGGAGTCTGGTTTTTTTTGTTTGTTTGTTTTTTTGTTTTGTTTTTTTTTGTGTGTTTTGAGAGATTTTCGCTATAGGGCGCATGCGCCCGCCAGACAGACAGAGAGAGACAGAGAGATAGAAAGTGAGAAATCACCCCCCAGGGGGGGATGGTCA
>NW_006204286.1:483254-493441 GCF_000334495.1 Tupaia belangeri chinensis
CCCCCATGGGGGATGATTTCTTGCTTTTCATCTCTCTGTATCTCTCTGTCCCTGGAGAAAGCACACACACCCTATAGCAAACAACTCTCTAAAAAAATAAAAATAAAAAACAATAAAAAATAAGTTTACACAAATACAGCTAGCCTCATGGCATAGTGGTTAAAGGAGTAGGATCTCATATGGCCAACCACACAGTTCATGTTTGTTACTTTAAAAATATGCCAGGTGCATGTACATTTGTGCCCCAAATCTCAACAAGACACAGAAATGTAGGAAAAAGGATTGTGGTGTGACCATACCCCAACCGGGGAGGGGGGTGCTTTCTCCTTTGCTCTTTCTCTAGAGAATGCAGGCATCCTGTGGCAATTGAAAATGAAACAAAACAAAACAAACAAAAATATGACACAGCTCATAAATGAAAGAACCAAGAATTGAACTCCAAGCTCAGGGTACTTTTGCTCTGCCATACTTCTGCTAGATAGCCAACATTTATCACCTTCTCCCAGGCAAGTCTCCTGTATCTAGACTATTCTGCTTATGCAAGTGGCATGTATAGATGTTTTTTTATTGCAGTATCTTGAAAGTCTTGGTGGTTGTTTCAGTAACAAATATAAGTTATATTAACTGATTTACAAGTACTAAACACTATACTATGGAGTCTGGTTTTTTTTGTTTGTTTGTTTTTTTGTTTTGTTTTTTTTTGTGTGTTTTGAGAGATTTTCGCTATAGGGCGCATGCGCCCGCCAGACAGACAGAGAGAGACAGAGAGATAGAAAGTGAGAAATCACCCCCCAGGGGGGGATGGTCACGCCGCAATCCCTTCTCCTCCATTCTCCTCTCAGGATCTTGGGCACGCACGCACACGCTCCCGCGTGAGTTTTAAGCCACTGGGTCCAGGACGCGTACCGCGTTCGACTACGTGGGAGTCCAGCGACATAGCCATTACGCTAACTGCTGGTTCCCTGGAGTCTGTTTTAAAACAAAGAAGTTGGATAAAGATAAAATTTTGTTGAGAATTTTTTTTTTACTTATATTAATTTTCCTAAGTGGGAATGGAAAGGAAAAAATACAAGTAGAGAAATACATAAATGAATCATACATACTTACAGTGCTAGTTAAATACTTATAGTAAACAAACTCTTTCTTTGCCTAAAAACCTAAAAACAAAAATTCAGATGTTAGGGTCAGGCCATTTAAAGGACCTTTGTGACATAATTACAGGGTAGAAATGAAACATGCATTTTTTCTGTTAATAAATCTCCAGAGAATGAAATACCTCAATTCTCATTTTTGTTTTGTTTTGTTTTAAGATATCCAGAGTTGACCAGAAAGAAATCGGCACAATCTAGACCTAAATAATCTTCCTATCCTGCAATTAACAATCTTCTTCTACTGAACAAAATGAATAAAATAGTCATTCACTTCAAATACGTTGCTCAGATCTTAATTATCTGGTTACAGAAACAAAACGTCAGGTTCAGAGAGTTGCCAGTCAGAATCATCTTCTAGATAGGTTGATTTTTGAGTAATGTTTACTATAAAAGACATGCTAAGCAGAGGTAACATTTTATCTGAGTACTTTCTGTCGTATTGGACCTGAGAACTCACTCTACTATGCATTCTCTCCTCAAATATTTGAAGTCATAATATATCACTCTCAGCATTATGGGTAATGAAGGCTCCACTTTTTTTTTTGAGAGAGATTTTCGCTATAATGCGCGTGCGCTCGCCAGACAGAGAGAGACATAGAGACAGAAAGCGAGAAATCACCCCCCCAGGGAGGATGGTCACGCCACAATCCCTTCTCCTCCATTCTCCTCTCGGGATCTTGGGCACGCACGCACACGCGCCCGGCGTGAGTTTTAAGTCACTGGGTCCGGGACATGAACCGTGGTCGACTACATGGGAATCCAGCGACATAGCCATTATGCTAACTGCTGGTTTTCAAGGCTCCACATTTTTAATTTAAGAAGAATTTACAGGAATGTATCCAGACAGGCTAAGTCATGCTAGATTTAGACATAGCAATCTCTAAATCTCAGTAGCTTAAAATAGCAAAGACTTATTTTTTTTTTCTCACTCAGTCTACACAAACAAGCACTGAAGTCAGAAGGAGCTTCTGATTACTGAAGATCATCAGGGATCCAAGCCAATGAGGAAGATACCATTTTTAAGAGCACCTGATGGACATGTAGTTGATACACACACACACACAAAATACACGTTTAAGGTATATAATTCGATTAGTTTAGACATATTCATACACCCATGAATCAATCACCACCATCAAGGTATTACTTTTTATTTCTTTATTTATCTGTCACCTCCAAAAGTTTCCTCATTCCTTTTCATTGCTTGTTTTGGGTTTTTTAAAATTTTTGTCACAGTACATTTAACATGACATCTATTCATTCAACTTTTGAAGTGTATAATACAGAATTGTTAGCTACAAGCATAATGTTGTACAGAAAATTTCTAGAACTTACTCATCCTGTATAACTGAAGATCATATTTATTAAATAGCAACTTCTCTTTCTCCCTACCTAGTCTCTGGAAACCACTATTCTACTATCTGTTTCTAAGAGTTTAACTATTTTAGAGATCTCATATACGTGGAATCATGTAGTATTTGTCCCTCTGTGACTGGCTTGTTTTATTTAGTGTAATGTCCTCTGAGTTCATCTATGCTGTCATACAGCAATATTTACTTCTTTTTTAATGCTGAATAGTGTCTCATTGTGTGTGTGTGTGTGTGTGTGTGTGTGTGTGTATGTGACATTTTCTTCATCCATTCATCCATTTCTGGACACTTAGGTTTTTTTCATGTCATGATTACTATGAATAGACTTTTAATTGTTTCCTTCTCTTAGAAGTTGATGTAGTCCACTAGTCTATTTTTTGCTTTTGTTGCCTGTGTTCTTGGGGTCATATCCAAGAAGTTACTGACATAATCAATGTCAAAATGTTTTTTCCTTTTTTTTCCAAGAGTTTTACAGTTGTAGTTCTTACATTTAAGTCTTTATTTTGAGTTGATTTTTATGTAAGGTATAAGATACAGAATCCAGTTTTATTCTTTTGCAGATGAATATTCAATTTTCCATACATCAGTTGACGAAGAGACAATCCTTTATCCAACATGTGGTCTTGGTACCATTGTTGAATATCAGTTGGTTATATATAAGGATACTTCAAAATGTTCATGGAAAATGGAATTAAAATATGAGTTTATTATGGTGCAGAAATAATTGGAAATCCAAGCACAGTTTTTTCATAAAATTTATTTCCATAAACATTTGAAATCTCCTCAGATTTGCTTGTTTATTTGCTGTTTTCTATTCAGTTTCACTGATTAATATGTCTTTTTTTATGCCTGTACAATACTGTTTTAAGTACTGTATCTTTGCAAGTCAGGAAGTATAACTTCAGCTTTATTGTTCTTTCTCAAGATTATTTTGATCATTTGGAGTCTTTTGTAGTTCCATATGCAATTTAATATTATTTTCTATTCCTGCAAAAATTCTATTGGTATTTTGATGAGGATAGCACTGAATATGCTGATTGCTTTGGGCAATATGGACATTTTAAAAATATTAACTCTTACAATCCATGAACAAGAAATGTGTTTCTGTTCATTTGTATCTTCTTTGATTTCTTTTATAAATTTTCTGGTTTTTAGTAGACAAATCTTCCACTTTATTGGTTAAGTTTATTCCTATGTATTTGATTATTTTAAATGCTGTAGTAATTGGAATTATTCTTTAAATTTACTTTTTTAAGAGTTCATTGTTATTGTGTAGAAATGCTACTGATTCTTGTGTGTAAATTTTGTATATTGCAACTTTATTGAATTCATTTGGGTACTTTTGGATACTTTTTTTTTTGTCTTTAGGATTCTCTTTATAGAAGATCATTTTCTCTAGAAACAGAAACAGTTTTACTTTTTTCTTTTCAGTTTATACACCTTTATTTACTTATTTATTTGCCCAAATGACCTGACTAGGATATTAGTACTATATTGAATAGAAATGGGAATCCTTCCTTTGCTCCAGATCTTAGAAGAAAAAACTTAACTTTTCATAATTAATATTAAGTTAGCTGTGGGTTTTTCCTTTGTGGCCTTTATTATGTTGAGGTACTTTCCTTCTATAGCTAATATGTCAAGATTTTTTTTATCATTAATAGATGTTAAATTTTATTTAATGCTTTTTCCACAACTTTTGAGATGATCATGGGATTTTTATACTTCTGATGATGTAGTGTATCACATTTATTGAACCACCCTTGCATCCCAAGGGTAAATCTCAGTCATGGTGTATGACCTTTTTAATGTGCTGTTGAATACCATTTGGTAGTTGCTGAGGATTTTTACATCTATATTCATCTGGAAAATTTTCCTGTAGTTTTCTTAACTTGAACTGTACTTGTCTGGCTTTGGTAGCAGGGTAATGGTGGCTTCATAAAATGAGTTTGGAAGTATTCTCTCTTTCTTAACTTTTTTGGAAAAATTTGAAAAGGATTGGTGTTAATTCTCATTAAATGTTTCATAGAATTTACTTGAAGTCATATGTTCTTGGGATTTTCTTTGTTGGGAGATTTTGTGTTACTTACTCAACCTCCTTGTTTATTATTGATCTGTTTGGGTTTTCTATTTCTTTATAATTCAAACTTGGTAAATTGTATGTGTCTAGGAATTTATCTATTTCTTCTAGGTTAAACAATTTGCTGCTATATTTTTGTTCATAGTAGTATATGATAGTCTCTTATGAACCTTTTTATTTCTATGTTATCATTGATAAAATCTCCTGTACATTGCCAGTAACTAAGCCAGAGAGAAAGTGACTGTGAGGGGCTCTCTCTTTCAATTAAATGCTCCCGACCAGGAATATCATATCTTACTTTTGCTTAAAATTCTTTGGTCATGACTAACCCTAGATCTTCCAAAGCTAAGGAGACCAGGAAATGTAATCTCTTCATGAACTCATACAGAGAAAAGCCAGAAGTATTTGAAGGCTAGCAATCAAACCAGAAATATTTCTCAACCAACATTAATGATTTTCACATTTAAATTTATGGTTTTCATATCATTTTACATAAGATAAAGAAAATTTCAAATGCACATATTAAAGAAAAAAAGAAGTTCTTAAATATTTTGGCATGGATAGGGGAACTCACACCCCATTCCAGTGTTGCCACCAGCACCAATAGGGTAATATTTCATAGGCAGTATACCAACTGTTTTGACCACTCATGCACAGAGCAAGATAGTGCACAATAAATTGCCTCATCAATTAGCAATCATTTCTGCCATTTTACATGACAAGCACTAATGGCTTAAAAAAAATTCTTATCTTCCAACCCCAGGCCAATGCTTTCAATTTTATCACTTCCACTAACATTTGTAGCTCTGAAAAAAAAAGCTGAATTCTCTCCACTTCTTCCCCTTTCCTAGGATTGGTTTAAGATAAAATAATTCAGAGCCCAGACTGGGCAGGTCTTTGGGGTGAGTCCAAGCTAAGGGTCTGGGAGCTACTTCATAACTTTTGGACTGCATTGCCCACTATCCCAGCTGCCTGCACTGACCTCTTCTGTCTGCCCACTAGAAGTCCTGAGCCAGATCTCAGCAGTCCTTTGGGTTTGCTACCACCTCATCAAGAACTGAACATTTGGTAGAGGAGCCAAGCACCTGCCAGAGATCGATGACTCTTCCCCTCTACCACTTGCCTTTGAACACTCAAAGTGCCAGGGAAACTGAGGTGCAAAAACTCTGTGGCTCATCACGTGCCAACATGTCTCTGAATTTTAAGACCACAGAGTTTTCTGAAGAGTATGGCATGCAATACACACCGTGCAATCCCTCTGTCTTCCTCAATTAAAATTCAGCAATTCAGTCCCAGGTACACCTGTTCTCTAGAAACAGGGAGATCTTTTCATCCAAGTCCAGTGACAATAGTGCAGGTTGCTGGTGAGCATCAGTTGAGGTAGAGCAGCAGAAAGATTACTAATCACCTATTCCTACACATTTTTGAACATTCAGAATTAATTCAAAGAACTTAGTAAGGAATGTATAACCAGATGCCTAGACCCAATAGCAGAGGTACAAGAAATATAAGCAACTAAGACTAAGTTTTCCGAAGGGAAAACTTCAGTTCCTCATCATACACAGGCAACACAATGGAACTCATAGAAATGACAGCTAAACAATTCAGAATATTTATAATAACAAAACTAAATGAGATGCAAGAGAAAACAGACAATGAACTCCAGGAGACGAGGAAGTTCTTTCACAATTTGAAGGAAGAAATAGACAACATAAAAAAGAATCCAACAGAATTGTTAGAGATAAAAGCTCTAATACAGGAAATTAAAACCTCCCTTGAAAGTATTAAAAACAGATTAGGTCACACAGAAGATCAAATCTCAAATGTAGAAGACAAAACCTCTGGCCTAAAAAAAAAAAAATCATCAAAAAGACTAAGAAAATAACCAAGAAAAAATTAGTACGATATATGAGAAATACTAGATATCATTAAGCACCCAAACATTTGGGCAATTGGTATCCCAGAAGATGAAGAAAATAACAAGGGCATTGATAATATATTCCATGAAATCCTGGAAGAAAACTTTCCAAACTTAGAGAGTCATGCAAATATCCAGACCCCAAAACTACAAAGGACCCCAAAAAGAATCAACCCAAGAAGATGTCCTCCAAGACAAATTATAGCCAGATTGGCCAAAACCGCAGACAAAGACAAGATACTAAAATTGGCAAAAGAGAAACAAGTTGCTTACAATGGCTATCCCATCAGGTTAATATCAGACCTCTCATTGGAAACAATTCAAGCAAGGAAAGAATGGGGAAATACATTCAAAGTGTTAAATGCAAAACAATTTAAACCAAGACTTCTTTATCTGGTAAGATTATCTTTTATATGGGAAAAAATGATAAAAAAAAAACATTCTCAGATAAACAAAACTTAAGAGAATTTACTAACTCAGACCAGCCCTTTGAAAAGTTCTGAAGGGAGTACTATACCAGAAAAACTAAAGTCAAACAGATAGATATAAGAGAACATTTTTAAAAATCAAAAAAATTGCTCACTTAATGATAGGAATATGTCCAGAAATATCCATAATAACATTGAATGTTAATGGATTAAATTTACCAATCAAGAGACACAACTGGCTGAATGGAAGACAAACAAACAAGCAAAAAATAAAATCAAAAATAAAAAACAGAAACCTTCTATCTGTTCCCTATAAAAAATGCACCTTATGGATAAAGACATACATAGACTAAAAGTGAAGGGCTGGAAAAAGATATTCTGTGCAAATGGAAATTTAAAAAGGGCTAGAGTTGTGATACTGATTTCAGATAAAATAGACTTTAAGACAAAAACTGTAAAAAGAGGCATTATAGGACATTATATAGTAGTCAAAGGGCCAACTAACAAAGAAGACATAACACTTATAAATATCTATGCAGCCAACTCAGGGGAACCTAAATACGTGAAGGAAAGATTGCTAGAACTAAAAGGAGAGATAGGTTGCAACACTAAAATTGTTGGGGATCTCAACACCCCATTATCTCCTTTGAATAGGTCTTCTAGACCAAAATAAGCAGAAATACAGGACCAAAACAATACTATAAATAAAATGGACTTCACAGGTATCTATACAACTTTCCACTTTAAGACCACAAAATATACTTTTTTATCCCTTCATGGAACCTTTTCAATGATTGACCATAGGATAGAGCACAGATCAAGTCTTTATGGGTTTGAAGGTATGGAAATTATATCCAGCATCTTCTCTGACCATGGTGGAATTAAACTTGATATTATTTTCAGAAAAAATCCTCAAAAATATATAAACACAAAGAAACATAACAAACTATTCCTGAATGACTTCTCAGCAACTGAAGAAATTAAATCTGAAATAGAAAGATTTATGGAAATGAATGATAATGAGTATACAAATTTGCATAATCTATGGGAAACTGCAAAATCAGTAATAAGAAGGAAGTTCATAGCATTTAGTGAGCATAAGAAAAAGATTGAAAGGTCACAAAAGGACAACCTAGCATCATGCCTCAGGGAATTAAAAAAAAATAAAAAACAGACAGGAGAAAAGAAATAATAAAGATTTGAACAGAAATAAATAAAATAGAAAATAAATAAACTATACAGAAAGTAAATGAAAGCAAAAGCTGGTTCTTTGAAAAGATTAACAAGATAAAAACACCATTAGCTAGACTGACTAAGAAGAGAAAAAGAAATCAGGTAAATATGTAATAAATCAGGTGATATTACAATAGATACAACAGATATACAAAATATCATTAGAGGATACTATGAGCAACTACATGCCAAAAAACAAGAGAACCTGGAGGAGATGGACAAATTTCAAGATGCATATAATTTACCAAAATTTAATCAGGAGGACATAGAAAGCCTGAATAGATCCAAAACAAGCCATGAGATTGGGTCTGTAATAAATAATCTTCCAATGAAGATAAGCACAGGTCCTGATGTCTTGACTTCAGAATTACACAAAACTTTTAAAGAAGAAATAATCTCCATTCTACTCAAAGTATTTCTAAAGATCCAAAAAGAACGAAACTTCCCCAAATCATTTTATGAAGCCTCCAACATTCTCATTCCCAAAACAGATAAGGACATGACAAAAAATGGAAACTACACACCAATATCTCTAATGAATATAGATGCAAAAATTCTCAACAAGATTCTTACAAATCATATTCAACAACATATCAAAAAGATTATTCATTACAACCAGGTAGGCTTTATTCTTGGGATGCAGGCATGGTATACAAGGGTGGTACAACATTCACAAAACTGTAAGAATAATACATCATGTTAGCAGAAAGAAAGATAAAAGCCATATGATTATTTCAATTGATGCAGACAAAGCATTCAACAAAATACAATATCCTTTCATGATTAGGACTCTTAGCAAAATTGGCATAGAAAGGTCATTTTTCAGCACAATAAAAGCTGTATATGATAAACCTATACCTAACATTACTAAACCGGTACAAGACAAGGTTGCCTACTTTCTCCACTCCTTTTCAATATAGTATTGGAAGTCCTACACAATGCAATCGGAAAAGAGAACAATATAACAGGCATCCAAATAGCAAAAGAAGAGGTGAAAATATCTTTATTTGTAGATGACATGATGGTGTACGTGGAAGACCCAAGGATATCCATGAAAAAACTTCTCAAAGTAATAAATGAATACATTAATGTGGCAGGATACAAAATCAACATCCAAAAATCTATAGCATTTCTATATACAAATAAGATGACAGTGCTAGAACAGAAGGAAGAAATCCCTTTCACCATAGTCACAAAATGTATAAGATACCTATGGATAAACCTAACCAAAGAAATCAAAGACCTTTACAAGGAAAACTATGAAAATCTTTAGAAAATATTTAAAAAGACACAAAAAAAGTGGAAGGACATTCCATGTTCCTAGATTGGAAGAATTAATATAACCAAAATGGCAATTCTACCCAAATTAATCTACATATTTAACACAATTCCAATTAAATTACCAGTGACATTCTTCACAGATCTAGAAAAGACAATCATAGAGTTTGGAATCATAAAAGACCCTGTATCAAAAAGCAATTCTGCTCAAAAAGAGGGGAGTGGGTGGCATCTCACTCCCTGACCCCAAAATATACTATAAAGCTGTGATAATCAAAACAGCATGGTATTGGCAAAAAAAGAGACAGGTGGGCCAGTGGAATAGAATAGAGACTCCAGAAATAAACCCCAAAATATATAGCCAACTGATTTTTAAAAATTATTTATTTAATTTTATTTATTCATTTATTTTATTTATTTATTTATTGACCAGAAAGACACAGAGAGAGAGAGAGAGAGAGTGAGACAGGGAAAGTGAGAAAGCAAGCCACCAGGTCTGAGACTTGAACTGTGATTGGCCATGTGGGAATCCAGCGCCCCTATCCACCACACCACTTGCCGTCCCCCAGCCAACTGATTTTTGACAAAGGATACTGATTAATCCAGTGGGAAAAAATAAAATCTTTTTAGCAAATGGTGCTGAATAAATTAGGTACCCACCTGAAGAAAGATGAAACTGGATTCCCATCTTTCACCATTAACAAAATTCAACTCAAAGTGGATCAAACATGT
>NW_006204286.1:494384-525536 GCF_000334495.1 Tupaia belangeri chinensis
AACTAGGGAGAAATGTTCACCTGTTGAAATATCCACTTTTTAAGACAAATAATAATGTGATTGAATGTATGGAAGAAAATGAAATGGAAAAAAATAATTAATTTTTAAAAATTGGGAAGGAAATTTGGGGGGGGGAATAGAGAGGCAAGACATTTGTGAGACACAATGATGGTTTATTACCTGTTGATGATATCATGTAGAGTATTCTCAACTGGATTGGTCTGAGGTGTATTTCATGTTGAGTAAATTCTCTTTGCAAACCAAATGATGTATAGCAATTGAATGTATAAAGTAATAAAAATTAAACAGTTAAAATTTTTAAAAAATTACAGTTGGATCCCAAACTCCCCCTGTTTTTGGCTTCTGGGTTCAACTTAACTGCTGTGAAGTCTCCCCTAGCCTGTGTTCCCCTCCCAGACTCAGCACTAGCCAGGTAAGATAACTGCTTTGTTCCCTCTTGCTCTCCTCTGTCCCTTCTAGCTTTTCTTCTTTTTGAGAAAACAGCTTTCAGGGAACCAGCAGTTAGCGTAATGGCTATGTCGCTGGACTCCCACGTAGTCGACCGCGGTTCATGTCCCAGACCCGGTGGCTTAAAACTCACGCCGGGCGCGTGTGCGTGTGTGCCCAAGATCCTGAGAGGAGAATGGAGGAGAAGGGATTGCGGCGTGACCATCCCCCCTGGGGGGTGATTTCTCGCTTTCTGTCTCTATGTCTCTCTCTGTCTGTCTGGTGAGCGCACGCGCCCTACAGTGAAAATCTCTCCAAAAAAAAAAAAAAAAACAGCTTTCAGTAAAGTGGTAGGACATAAAATTAACTTAAAAAATCTATACATTTCTATATACAAGCAGCAAGCAGACAGAGACAGAACTGAAGAAAGTAATTCCATTTACCATAGCCACAAAAAGTATAAGATACTTAGTAATAAAATTAACTAATGAAGTCAAAGACCTCTACAAGGAAAACTATGAAAACCGTAAGAAGGAAATTGAAAAGGACACTAAAAAGTGGGAGGACATCCCATATTCTGGATTGGCAGAATCAATATAATAAAAACGGCATTTCTACCCAAATTGATCTACATATTTAACACAATTCCAATCAAATCAAATTACCAGGGACATTCATCATGAATCTAGAAAAGTAAATGTGCTTCAGATAGGGCACTGATAACCAGAATACACAGGGAACTCAAGCAGCTTACCCAGAAGAAAATGATTAACCCAATTAAAAGATGGGAAAATGAGCTGAATAAACAATTCTCTAAGGAAGACATATGAAAAGCCAAAGAGTATATGAAAAAATACTCAACATCCCTCATTGTAAGGGAGATGCAGATCAAAATCACAATGAAATACTACCTTACCCCAGTGAGAATGGTAAAGATTAAAAAAACAAATAATTACAAGTGCTGTAGGAGGTGTGGTGAAAGGGGAACACTCCTACACTGTTGGCCGGTATGTAAATTGGTCCACCCACTGTGAAGAAGCATATGGAGATTCCTCAAAGACCTTCAATAAAACTACCATATGATTTAGCAATTCCACTCCTGGGTATCTACCCAAAGGACAGGAGAGCACTCAGTCACAAAAGCACTTGCATAACTATTTTCATTGTAGCATTATTCACGATTGCTAAGACATGGAACCAATCCAGATGTCCACAGACAAATTAATGGATTGAAAAATTGTGGCACATATACTCCTTGGACTACTATTCAGCCATAAAAAACAAGGACCCTGACATTCAATTGAAAGGGGTCAAATATGAAGGATCTATTGCTGAGTGAAACAAGTCAGGCTTTGAAAAAAGTACATTGTATATCTCCACTTATAATACACAGACTGTCTGCACTCTATGGAGAGACTGAAAGACGAGAGAATATAAAAGTATTAAAAACTGTAATGGACACTAGAGACAAAGTGGAAATAGAGTGTGGGAATGGAAGAGTGTAGGAAATGGGGGGATGGGAAGGTAAGACACTTGTGGGACACAGATAAGATTTATTATCTGTTGATGAGGATGTGTCTGGTGGTCTCAACTGGGCTGAATTGAGGTGTATATCATGCTGGGTAAAGTCTCTTCACAATCTAAATGATGTATATGGATTTAATGTATGAATAATAATAAAAAAATAATTACAAATAAAAGAGAAAAAAATAGCTCTCTGCCCTTCTTGGGCTTTTCTCTTGTTCATCTGTCTTTTTTTCTCACCTAGGAGAGAAAGCTGCTAGCTATCTCAACCTTTGCCTGTTTTGGGCCTTCCACGAGAGTTTCCATTTTTATCCCAATTTCATTTGTTGCAAAGTGATTTTTTCCCTTTTTTCCTCTTTTTCTTCTAGTACTTGCCTTCTTTTTTCTTTGTCTTCTCTCCCTATTTCTATTTCCTACTTTCTTTTTTCTTTACCCTACTTTTCTGTTTTACTTCTCAGCCCTTACTCTCTGCCTAGAAATTATTAGATGCATAGTAGCTAACCATGTGAGCATTGTGAGTTTTGGAGAATTCTTTGCAAATCACTATAATGGTTTCAAAATTAGTGAAATCCCCCTTCACAAATCTGTTTGCAAAACTCCTGTGATTCTCACATTTGAGGATTTAGTAGAAGGGAAAAATAGCACTGAATTATTTGAAAGTGGGGGAAACACACATGTTCACAGTCACTGAATCCCTCTTCAATGAATTGACCAGAATTGAATATATTACCAAATGACTAAAAATCAAAGAAAAGCCTCAAGGATGAGAGAATCAAGTAGTACGTCCCGAGAAAGGGAATAATGTAACCTGTCTCCAAGTAGGGAAAATATAGAGCATATTACTGAAATGTCAGAAAAATAATTTAGAATATGTATGGTAACAAAATTCTATGAGATGCAAGAGAAAAGAGATGTTGAGCTCCAAGAGATGAAGAAGTCCTTCGACAATATAAAAGAAGACTTGGACACCATAAAAAAAGAATCAATTGGAACTGTTAGACATGAAGGCTATAATACAGGAAATTTAAACCTCCCTCAAAAGCATCAAAAGCAGTCTAGACCATGCAGAAGATCAAATTTCAGAAGTAAAAGACAAAATCAATCACCTGGAAAAAAGTATCAAAAATACTGAGGGGAACCAGCAGTTAGCGTAATGGCTATGTCGCTGGACTCCCACGTAGTCGACTGCGGTTCGTGTCCCGGACCTGGTGGCTTAGAACTCATGCCGGGCGTGTGTGCGTGCATGCCCAGGATCCCGAGAGGAGAATAGAGGAGAAGGGATTGCGGTGTGACCATCCCCCCTGGTGGGTGATTTCTCGCTTTCTATCTCTATGTCTCTCTCTGTCTGTCTGGCGAGGGCACGCGCCCTATAACAAAAACCTCTCAAAAAAAAATACTGAGAAAACAGTCGAGAAAACTGAGGATAATACAAGATAAATACTAGATACCATGAATAATTAGTATCCATGAATAATTAGAAGGTGAAGAAACTAATAAGGGCATTAATAATCTATTCCATGAAATCCTAGAAGAAAACTTTCCAAGTCTAGATAGGCACTCAAGCATCCAGACTCAAGAAATACAAAGAACTCCAAGTAGAATCAATCCAAGAAGATCCTCTCCATGCCACATTATAGCTAAATTGACCAAAATGACAGACAAAGATGATACTAAGATTGGCAAGAGAGAAATGTCAAATCACTTACAAAGGCTATCCCACCAGGCTAACACCGGACCTCTCATCGAAAACAATGCAATTGGGACCAGCAGGTAGCATAATGGCTATGTCACTGAACTCCCATGTAGCCAATTGCAGTTCGAGTCCCAGACCCTGTGGCTTAAACTCACGCTGGGTGCATGTGCATGCATGCCCAAGATCCCAAGAGGAGAATGGAGGAGAAGGGACTGCGGCATGACCATCCCCCCGGGGGAGGAGGGGGAGTTTCTCACTTTCTATCTCTCTGTCTCTCTCTGTCTTTCTGGTGAGCACACATGCCATATAGCAAAACCCTCTCCAAAAAAAAAAAAAAATGAAAAATGCAATCAAGGAAATAATGGGAAAATATATTCAAAGTGTTAAATGAAAAACAATTTCAATGAAGAATACTATACCTGACAAGATTATCCTTCATATGGGAAAAGAAAATAAAAACGTTCCGAGATAAACAATAGCAAAACCCTCTCCAAAAAAAAAAAAAAATGAAAAATGCAATCAAGGAAATAATGGGAAAATATATTCAAAGTGTTAAATGAAAAACAATTTCAATGAAGAATACTATACCTGACAAGATTATCCTTCATATGGGAAAAGAAAATAAAAACGTTCTTGGATAAACAAAACCTGATAGAATTTACCAACTCAAGACCAGTTCTTCAAGAAATTCTGAAAGGTTGGGAACCAGCAGTTAGCGTAATGGCTATGTCGCTGGACTCCCACGTAGTCGACCAAGGTTCGCATCCTGGACCCGGTGGCTTAAAACTCATGCTGGGCACGTGTGCGTGCGTGCCCAAGATCCCGAGAGGAGAATGGAGGAGAAGGGATTGCAGTGTTTCCATCCCCCCTGGGGGGTGATTTCTCGCTTTCTGTCTCTATTTCTCTCTCTGTCTGTCTGGTGAGTGCACACACCCTATAGTGAAAATCTCTCCAAAAAAAAAAAAAAAGAAATTCTTAAAGGAGTACTATATCAAGAAAACTAAAGAGAGACATACAACAATAAGAGAACAAAAAACAACCAGGAATATGGCCAAGTTAATGGGAGGGACAAGTCTGGAAATATCGATAATAACATTGAATGTCAGTGGATTGAATTCTCTGATCAAGAGACACAGACTGGCTAAATAGAATTAAAATCAGAAAAACTCCATCTGCTGCCTACAAGAAACCCATCTCATGGATAAAGATATACATAGACTAAAAGTGAGGGGTTGGAAAAAGTTATTCCATGTAAATGGAAACCAAATAGAACAGGAGTTGCAATACTGATTTTGGACAAAATAGGCTTTAAGACAAAAACCATAAGAAAAGACAAAGAAGGGCATTATATAGTAATAAAAGGACTAATTCACCAAGAAGACATAACACTTATAAATATCTATGTACTGAACTCAGTAGCACCTAAATGAGTAAGGGAAAGACTATTAGATCTAAAAGGATAGATAGACTATAACACACTAATTTTTGGAGATGTCAACACCCCATTATCTGCTTTACACAGTTCAATGAGACAAAAAATAAGCAAAGAGATTTAGGACCTAAATGATAACATAAATCAGATTGACTTTGATAAACATCTATAGAACTTTCCACCTAAAAAACACAAAATATACATTTTTCTCAGCCCTGTGTGGTACTTTCTCAAAGAACTATCATATGATAGGGCACAAAACCAGCCTTAACAGATTCAAAGGCATAGAAACTATATCCAGCATTTTCTCCAATCATGATGGAATTAAACTTGATATTAATCCCACGAAAAGCCCTTAAAAATATACAAATAAGTGGAAACTAAATAACCTACTTCTGAATGACTCCATGACTACTGCAGAGATTAAGATGGAAATAAAAAGATTCATGGATACTAATGATAATAAGTACACAAATTTCCATAATCTATGGGATATTGCAAAAACAGTCATAAGAAGGAAGTTCATAGCAATTACTGTGCACAAGAAAAAGATGGAAAGTAGGCAAAAGGGCAAACTAACATCATGCCTCAGGGAATTGGAAAAAGAGGAACAAAAAATTCAAAAAATGCCAGGAGAAAAGAAATAATAAAGATTCGAGCAGAGGGAACCAGCAGTTAGCGTAATGGCTATGTCTCTGGACTCCCACATAGTCAACCGCGGTTCGCGTCCTGGACCCGGTGGCTTAAAACTCATGCCGGGCATGTGTGCGTGTGTGCCCAAGATCCCAAGAGGAGAATGGAGGAGAAGGAATTGCGGCGTGACCGTCCCCCCTGGGGGGTGATTTCTCGCTTTCTGTCTCTAATGTCTCTGTCTGTCTGTCTGGTGAGTGCACGTGCCCTATAGCGAAAATCTCTCAAAAAAAAAAAAAAAGATTCGAGCAGAAATAAATGAAATAGAAAAGAAGTGAACTATACAGAAAATAAATAAATGAGAGCAAAAGCTGGTTCTTTGAAAAGATAAACAAGATTGACACACCATTAGCTAGACTAATTAAGAAGAAGAGAGAAAGGAACCAGATACATCAAATTTGCAATGAATCAGGCAACATTACAACAGACACAATAGGAATACAAAATCTCATTAGAGGATACTATGAGCAACTCTATGGCAACAAAGAAGGAAACCTGGATGCGATGAACAAATTCTTGGATCCATATAATCTACCAAGATTGACTCAGGAGGACATAAAAATGCTGAATAGACCTATAACAAGCAATGCGATTGAATCAGTAATAAATAACCTCCCAACAAATAAAAGTCCAGGTCCCGATGGCTTTACTGCTGAATTTTACAAAACTTTTAAAGAAGAGATAACCCTCATCCTGCTCACAGTGTTTCTAGAGATCCAAAAGGAAGGAACACTTCCAAATTAATTCTATGAAGCCTCCATTACCCTCGTTCCCAAAATGGATAAGGATACAACAAAAAAGGAAAACTACAGACCTATATCTCTGATGAATGTAGATGCAAAAATTCTCAACAAGATACTTGCTAACCATATTTGACAGCATATAAAAAAGGTTATTCAACACAACCAGGTAGGCTTTATTCCAGGGATGCAAGAGTGGTTCAGTATACAACAAACCATAAATGTAATACATTCCCTGATGAATATAGATCCGAAAATCCTGAACAAGATACTTGCTAACCATATTCAACAGCATATAAAAAAGGCTATTCATCACAACCAGGTATGCTTTATTCCATGGATGCAAGGGTGATTCAGCATATGCAAAATCATGAATGTAATACACCATATTAACAGAAAGGAAGATAAAAAGCATATGATCACTTCAATCAATATAGAAAAAGCATTTGAAAAAATACAACATGCCTTTATGATCAAGACTCTCAGTAAAATTGGCCCTAGAAGGATCGCTTCTCAGCATAATAAAAGCTATTTATGAAAAACCTACAGCTAACATTATCCTGAATCGGGAAAAACTGAAAGCTTTTCCACTAAAAACGAGTACAAGACGAAGCTACTCACTTTCTCCACTCCTATTCAATATAGTACTGGAAGTTCTAGCCAATATGATCAGACAAGAGAAGGAAATAAAAGGCATTCCAATAGAGAAAGAAGAGCTGGAGATTATCTCTGTTTGCAGATGACATGATTGTATACATGGAAGACATAATAGAATCCATGAAAAAAACTTCTCAAAGTAATAAATGCATATAGTAAAGTGGCAGAACACAAAATTAATTTACAAAAATCTATAGCATTTCTATATACAAACAGCAAGCAGACAGAGAAAGACCTAGAAAAAGTTATCTCATTTACCAAACAGTATGAGACACCTAGAAATAAAACTAACCAAGGAAGTCAAGAAAAACTCTAACATTGGAAGTCAAAGACCTCTACAAGGAAAACTGTGAAAACCTTAAAAAGGAAATTGAAAAGGACGCTAAAATGTGGAAGGACATCCCATGTTCCTGGATTGGCAGAATCAATATAATCTATATGGCAATCCTACCCAACTTTATCTACATGTTACATGCAATCCCTATAAAATTGCAAGACATTCTTCATGGATCTAGAAAAGACAATCATAGAATTTGTCTAGAACCATAAAAGATTCCATCTTGCTAAAGCCATTCTGCCTAAGAAGACTGGAGTAGGTGGCATTTCACTTCCTGACCCCCCAAAATATTACAAAGCTGTAATAATCAAAACAGCATGGTATTGCCACAAAAACAGACAGGAGTACCAATGGAACAGATTAGAGATTCCAGAAATAAACCCCCAAACATACAGCCAACTGATTTTTAACAAAGGGTACCAGTCGATCCAGTGGGCAAAGGGGAACCTCTTTAGCAAATGGTGCTGGAAAAACTGGGTATCCACCTGCAGAAATATGAATCTGAACTCCTATCTCTCACCATTAACAAAAATTAAATCAAAGTGGATCAAAGGTCTAAACCTAAGACCTAAAACTACAAAACTACTAGTGAAAAAAACTGGGGAAACTCTGGGAGACATCAGGGTAGGCAGACTTTTTAAGCAATACCCCCATGGCACAAGCAATAATCCCCCAATTAGATAGGTGGTATTACATCAGATTAAGGATTTTCTGCACAGCAAAGGACACTGTAATTAACCTGAATTGACAACCCTTGGAATGGGAGAGAATTTATGTTAGCTGTGTTTCAGATAAGGGACTGATAACCAGAATACACAGGGAATTCAAGCAGCTTACCCAGAAGAAAATGATTAACCCAATTAAAGATGAAAGAAGGAGCTTAATAACTAATTCTCTAAGGAAGATATATGAAAAGTCAAAAAAGCATATGAAAAAAATGTTCAACATCCCTCATTGTAAGGGAGATGCAAATCCAAATCACAATGAGATACTACCTAACCCCATTGAGAATGGAAAAAATTAAAAATATATATATATAATTACACGTGCTGGAGAGGATGTGGTGAAAGCGGACACTGCTACACTGTTGGTGAGAATGTAAATTGGTCCGGCCACTGTGGAGAACAATATGGAGGTTTCTCAAAGACCTTCAAATAGAACTACTATGATCTAGCAACTCCACTCCTGAGTATCTACCCAAAGGACAGGAGAGCACTCAGTCAGAAAAGTACTTGCACAACTATTTTCATTACACTATTATTCGTGACTGCTAAGCCATGTAACCAACGCAAATGTCCACAGATAGATGAATGGATTGAAAAATTGTGACACATATACTCTATGGAATATTATTCAGCCATAAAAAAACAAGGCCCTGGAATTTGATAAAAAGTGAACGAATAGGGAAGATTTGTTGCTAAGTGAAGCAAATCAGGCTATAAAAGAGAGACACTGTATGTCTCCACTTAACATATATAGACTGTCTGCACTTTATGGTAGAGACTTAAAGACTGGGAAACATGAAAGTATTCAAAATTGTAATGGACACTAGAGACAAAGTGGAAAGAGAATGTGGGAAGGAAAGAGCATATGAAAGGAAATTTGGGGGGAAAATGGAAAGGTAAGACACTTGTGAGACACAGATAAAGTTTTATATCTGTTGATGAGGATGTGTATAATATTCTCAACAGGGCTGGACTGAGATGTATATCATGCCGGGTAAAGTCTCTTCACAATCTAAAGTATGTATAGCGTTTTAATGTATGAATAATAATTTTTAAAATTAATAAAAATAAATAAATAAATGATACCATAAATGAAATGAAGTTGACAGACATCTATAGATTATTTCACACAACAATCATGAAATATACATTTTTTTCATCCTCACCTGGAACATTTTCTAAGATCAACTGCATAATAGGACATAAAACAAGTCTTTACTAATTCAAATGTATATAAACTATATCCAGCACCTTTTACAATCACAATGGAATAAAACATGAAGTCAAGTACAGAAAGATCCCACAAAAATAGAAAAAGACATGGAAACTAAACAACCTAGTCCTAAATTATTTTTTAACCACTGAAGAAATTTAATGATAATGAACAAATGAGTTTTTTTTAAATCTATGTGATGGAGAGAAAAAAGTCATATGAGGGAAGTTCATTGCAATTAGTGCCCACAAGAAAGGACACAGAAAGGTGGCAATTAAACAATGTAGTGTCGCATTTCAAGGGACTGGAAAAGCAACAATAACCTCCCTCCCAAAAAAGGCCAGAAAATATTATAAGTATTTGAGCATAAATAAGTAAAATAGAGAATAAAAGAACTATATGATATATATATGATATATATCTATCAAAACTGGTTCTTTGAGAATAAAAACAAAACTGACACATCATTAGCTAGATTAATCAAGAACAGAGAAAGAAATCATATCAATCAAATCAGTAGATAATTCAGTGTTATTACAACAGACATAACAAGAAATACAAAAATCATTAAATAATACTGCAAACAATTATACAATAATACTACAAGAAAAATACTACAAGAAAACCTAGGTGAGATGGTGAACTTTCTGGACATATATGACTTACCACGAGTGAATCAGTAAGGAATAGCCTGAATAGAAAAATAACAACAACAAGATTGAATCAGTAATAAATAGTCACCCAACAAAGAAAAACCTAGGCTGTAAAGGTTTCACATGCTAATTTCACAGAACTTAAAAAATAATAACTCCAATTATCCTGGAACTATGAATATTTCTAAATATCCAAAAGGAAGAAACACTCCAAAATTTATTCCATGAAACCTCCATCATTGGATCCCCAAGACAGGCAAGTACATAATAAAAAATATAGGCCAATATCCCTGGTGAATACAGAAGATAAAAGCCTTAAAAACAGCAAAAAAAAAAAAAAAAAAAAAAAAAAAAAAAACACTAGGAATTTGTATCCAACAACACATTAAATAGATTGTACAGCAAGATTAGGTAAGCTTTATTCTAGGAATGCAAGGATGACTCCAAATATGGAAAATAACAAATGTAATGCATCATATTAACAGAAGGGAAATTAAAAAAATCATATCAATGAACAGAAAAAGCATTTGATAAAATCAAACATCCTTTCATGATTAAGGTTTTCTGCAAAATTAGCATTGAAGGGTCATTCCTCAGTACAATAAAAACCATGTATGACAAATCCATAGCTAGCGTCACACTCAGTGGGAAAAAACTGAAGTCTTTTTCACTAAAAACTGGAACAAGACAAGCTGCCCACTTTTCCACTCCTTTTTAACATAGTACTGGAAATTCTAGCCAATGTAATAATGCAAGTGAGTCAAATAAAAGGCATTCAAATAGGGAGAAAAAAGTGTAACTATCTCTCTTTGCAGAAGATATCATTCTAACATAAGCAATACAAAAGAATCCACAAGAAAAAAAAAACCTCCTAGAATACAATAAAGTGGCAGGATACAGAATTATCAGTGGCATTTCTATATGTGAACAACAAGCAAACTGAAATAGAACTGAAGGAAGTAATCCCATTTACCATAGTCACAAAAAGTATCAGATACCAAGAAATAAATCTGAACAAAAAAGTCAAAGACCTCTACAAGGAAAACTATGAATATCTAAAAAAAAAAAAGAAGAAGAAGTAAAATATGACACAGAAATGTTCCTGGATTGGAAGAATTAATATAATCAAATTGGTAATTCTACCCAAATTAATTTACATATTCAGTGCAATGCCAATCAAATCACCAGAGGCATTCTTCACATATCCAGAAAAAAATAATCATAGAAGTAGTCTGGAATCATAAAAAACTCCGTATTGACAAAGCAATCCTGCATAAGAAGAGTGGAGTAGGAGGCATATCACTCCCTGACCCCAAAATACATTACAAAGCTGTTATAATCAAAATAGCATGGTATTGGCACAAAAACAGACATGTGGATCAATGTAACAAAATAGAGATCCCAGAAACAAAACCCAAATTGTGCAGCCAACTGATTTTTTGTTAAGGGCACCAGTCAATCCAAAAGGAAAAGTAAAATCTATTTAGTAAATAGTACTGGACAAACTGGAAATCCACCTGCAGGAAGATAAATCTGGATACTCTTATCATTAACAAAAATCAACTCAAAGTGGATCAAAGACATCAGAAGAGCCCAGTTCCATCTCCAGTCCCCTGGTCTGTAAGGGACACTGAGGTAAGACCAGTCACTGACCCCAAGCCCTAGCACCAGCTCTGACCCCACTCAGCTTGCCCAACCCCAGAGACCCACCCCGCCTACTGTCAGAAAGGACAGCCCCCAGCTCTCCAGCAGAGCCCAGTTCCATCTCAAGTCTCCTGGAAAAATCATGCTCCATGCACAAGCACACCACGTGACTTTTTCTTTATTTTGTTTTTTTTTCTTCCATCTTATATTGTCATCTCCTCCTCACCCTCCACCCACCTAGACACATCTAGAATCACAATTTTCAAATACCCTAGTATTGAGAGGTGCCCTGGAATCCTCCCTTATACTGAACCACCTGTGAGAAAGGAAAAACTGCTTTTCAAACACCTGAATAGAAGACTCCTGTGGAGCCTACATGGCTAAACACAGCAGAAGAGTGACTTCAGCACACATAAGTCCACAGCAAAAGGGAAGCACACTTTTTCCCAGTCAAAAAAACATTCTCCAAAAAGGTACCCAAAAGTGAATACATCTCCCAATGGCTAGAATTAGAAGAAGCAGCTTGGGTCTGAATAAACAAGGAAATATGTCTCCATTGCAAGAACACAATAACTCCCCTCCATCTCTTGAATAAAAACAGAAGTTACCAAATGTCAGAGAAAGAATTTAGAACATTCATGGTGACAAAACTCTATGAGTTGAAACAAAAAGGACACAACAAACTACAGGAGATTAGAAAGTCCTTCCATGATAGGAAAGAAGAAATGTACACTATAGGAAAGAATCAGATAGAACTATTAGAGATGAAGTCTATAATACAGAAAATCAAAAACTCTCTTGAAAGTATTAAAAATTGATTAGACCATGATGAAGATCAAACCTCTGACATAGAAGATAAAACTTCTGGCCTAGGGGAAAAAAAAAAAAAAAAAACACCAAAAAGATAGAGAAAAAAAAAAAAACATGGGGAAAAAAAAAGAAAGGGGAAAAAAAAAAAAAAAAAACACCAAAAAGATAGAGAAAAAAAAAAAAACATGAGGATAATATACGAGAAATATTGGATTCCATTAAACGTCCAAACACCTGAATAATTGTTATCCAGAAAGTGAAGAAACTAATAAGGGCATGGAAAATCTATTCCATGAAATTCTCGAAGAAAATGTCCCAAGTCTAGAGAGGCACTCAAGCATCCAGACCCAAGAAATACAAAGGACCCCAAATATAATCAACCAAGAAGATCTTCTCCAAGGCATATCTTAGCCAGACTGGCCAAGACCACAGATAAAGACTAGATACTAAATCTGTCAAGATAGAAATTACAAGTTACTTACATAGGTCATCCCATCAGGCTAACACCAAACCTGTCAATGGAAACAATGCAAGCATGGAAACAATGGAAAGACGTGTTGAAAGTGTTAGGAGAAAAACAATTTCAACCAAGTTTATCATATCCACAAAGATTATCCTACCAAGATTATTGTAAAAAAAATATTAAAATCTTCTCAGACAAACAAAACCTGAAAGAATTTGCCAACACCAGACCAGCTCTTCAAGAAACTCTGAAGAGAGTTCTGTTCCAGAGAAACTAAAGCATGAACAGCCAGAAATAAAAGAATATAAGACAACCTGGACAATGGCTAACTTAAACATCAGGACAGGTCCAGTATCATCGATAATAACATTGAATGTTAATGGATTAAATTCTCCAATCAAGAGACACAGACTGGCTGAATGGAAAAAAAAAATAAAGAAAAAAGAAATTCTCAATCTGTTGCCTACAATAAATGCATCTCATGGATAAACACAATCACAGACTAAAAGTGAAGGGCTGGAAAAAGATATTTCATACAAATGGGAACCCAGAAAGAGCTGGAGTAGCGATACTAATTTCTGACAAAATAAGCTTTAAAACAAAAACTGTTCAAAAAGACAAAGGGCAATATATTGTAGTAAAAGGCTTAATCCATCAAGAATATATAGCACTTATAAATATCTATGCACCTAACACAGGAGCATCCAAATACGTGAAGGAAAGACCATTAGATCTAAAAGGAGAGATAGACTGCAACACACTAATTGTTGGAAACCTCAACACCTCATTATCTCCTCTGGATAGATCATCTAGACAAAAAGTAAATAAAGAGATAAAGGAGCTAAATTATATCATAAGTCAAATGGACTGAACAAACATCTGTAGAACTTTCCACCTAAAAACCACGAGATACATTTTTTTTGCACCCCCACATGGAACCTTTTTGAAGATTTACCACATGATAGGACACAAAGCAAGCCTTTACAGATTCAAAGTCATAGAAACTATATCCACCAGCTTCTCCAACCATCATGGAATTAAACTTGATTTTAAATTCAAAAGAAATCCTCAAAAATACACAAATACATGGAAACTAAATAACCTACTTATGAAAGACTTCACAACTACTGAAGAAATTAAGACTGACATAAAAAGATTCATGGAAGTCAATGACAATGATGACATGAGTTTCCATAATCTTTGGGACACTACAAAAGCAGTCAGTATAGAGAAGTTCATAGAAATTAGTGCACAGAAGAAGAAGATGGAAACCATTGGGTCTTCTACATCATGTCATCTGCAAATAGAAACAGTTTCACCTCTTCTTTTCCGATTTGAATGCCTTTTACAAGATTTCCAGTACTGTATTGAAGAGGAGTGGAGAAAGTGGGCAACCTTGTATTGTACCCATTTTCAGTGGAAAAACTTTCAGTTTTTCTCCATTGAGGATGATGTTTGCTAAGGGTTTTTCATAGATTTTATTGTGTTGAGAAATGACCCTTCTATGCCGATTTTGCTGAAAGTCTTGAACATGAAAGGATGTTGTATCTTATCAAATGCTTTTTCTGGTTTTTATCTTTCTTCCTATTAATATGGTGTATTATATTTATGGTTTTGCATATGTTGAACCAACCTTGCATTCCTGGAATAAAGCCTACCTGATCATGATACATAATCTTTTTAATAAGTTGTTGGATGTGGTCTGCTAGTATCTTGTTGAGAATCTTTGCATCTATATTCATCAGGGATATAGGTCTATAGTTTTTCTTCCTTGTCCTGTCCTTATCTGTTTTAAGGATAAGAGTGACAGAGGCTTCATAGAATGAATTAGGGAGAGATTCACCCTTTTGGATCTTTAGAAATAACTTGAGCAGAATGGGGGTTAAGTCTTCTTTGAAAGTTTTGTAGAATTCAGAATTGTATCCACCAGGGCCAGGGCTTTTCTTTGTTGGGAGGTTATTTATTACTGATTCAATCTCCTGGCTTGTTATGGGCCTATTCAGACTTTCTATATCCTCCTGGCTCAATCTAGGTAGATTATATTTGCCCAGAAATGTGTTCATCTCATGCAGATAATCTTGTTTCTTGGCATACAGATGCTCATAGTGTCCTCTCATAATATTTTGTATTTCTACTATGTCTATTGTTATTTTGCCTGCTTCATTGCAGATCGGGTTCACCTGGTTCTTTTCTCTCTTCTTCTTAATAAGTCTTGCTAGTGGTGTATTGATATTGTTTATCTTTTCAAAGAACCAGCTTTTACTTTCATTTATTTTCTGTATAGCTTATTTATTTTCTATTTCATTTATTTCTGCTTGGATCTTTATTATCTCCTTTCTTCTGGATTTTTTTTTTGGATCTTTTTGCTGTTGCTTATCCAATTCTGTGAGGCATGATGTTAAGTGATCCATTTGCATTTTTTACATGTTCCTCTTATGTGCACTAATTGCTATGAACTTCCCTCTTATGACTGCTTTAGGAGTGTCCCAAAGATTATGGAAACTTATGTCCTCATTGTTATTGGCTTCCATGAATCT
The DNA here is from genome assembly GCF_000334495.1 of Tupaia belangeri chinensis. NCBI lineage: Eukaryota > Metazoa > Chordata > Mammalia > Scandentia > Tupaiidae > Tupaia > Tupaia belangeri. Next base: position 509,950 of record NW_006204286.1, read on the forward strand.
TTTGATTTCAAGTTCTTCAGTAGTTGTGGAGTCATTCAGGAGTAGGTTATTTAGGTTCCATGTATTTCAGTATTTTTGAGGATTTCTCTTAAAATTAAACTCAAATTTAATTCAATCATGGTTGGAGAAGATGCTGGGTATAGTTTCTATGCCTTTCAATCTGTAGAGGCTTGCTTTGTGCCCTATGATGTGGTCAATCTTCAAGAAGGTTCCATGTGGTGGAAAAAAGTGCATGTCATGGTTTTTCAACGGAAAGTTCTATAGATATCTGTTAAGTCCATTTGATTTTTGATATCATTTAGGTCCTTTATATATTTACCTATATTTTATTTAGATGATCTGTCCAGAGTGAATATGACCCAATGGTTTCCATCACAAAATTTCTGGAAGTAATACATGAATACAGTAAAGGTGCAGGATACAAAATTAATATTCAGAAATCTATTGCATTTCTATATAAAAACAACAGGCAGACTGAGAGAGAACTGAAAAAAGTTGTTCCATTTACCATAGCCACAAAAAGTAAAAGATACTTAAGGATAAATTTAACCAAAGAAGTTAAAGAACTCCACAAGGAAAACTACGAGAAGATTTTAAAAAAAGAAATTGAAATGACACTAAAAAGTGGAAGGATAGCACATGTTCCTGGATTGTAAGAATTAATAAAATCAAAATGGCAATTTTACCCAAATTAATCTACATATTTAATGCAATGCCAATCAAATTACTAGACACATTCTTCACAGATCTAGAAAAGACAATCATAAAGTTTGTCTGGAATCATGAAAGACCCCTTATTGCCAAAGAAATATTGCACAAGAAGAGTGGAGTGGGTGGCATCTCACTCCCTGACCCAAAGATATACAACAAAGCTGTGGTAATTAAAACAGCATGGTATTGGCACAGAAACAGGTAGACAAATGGAACAGAATAGATTCCTCAGAAATAAATTCCCAAACATACAGTCAACTGATTTTTGACAAGGGGTACCAGTCAATCCAGTGGAAAAAAGGAAAACCTCTTCAGCAAATGGTGCTGGAAAAACAGGATTTCCACTTGCAGAAAGATGAATCTGAACCAATACCTCTCACCTCTGACAAAAATCAAGTCAAGGTGGGTCAAAGATCTAAATCTAAGACCCCACACTACAAAACTTCTCCTGGAAAACACTGGAGAAACTCTGGGAGACATTGGGGTAGGCAAAGACTTCTTAAATAAGACCCCCAAAACACAATTGATAATCCCCAAAATAGACAAGTGGGATTACATCAGACTAAGAAGTTTCTGCATGGCAAAAGATGCAGTAATTACTGTGAATCAACAGCCCTCAGAATGGGAAAATATTTTTGTAAATTATGCATCAGATAAGGGACTGAAAACCAGAATACACAAGGAATTCAAGCAGCTGTTCTGAAGAAAGATGATCAACCCTATTAAAAGATAGGAGAATGAGTTGAAAAAACCACTCTCTAAGGATGAATAGCCAAAAGGCATATGAAAAAATGCTCAACATCCCTCATTGTAAGGGAAATGCAGATCAAAACAACAATGAGATACCACCTAACCCCAGTCAGAATGACTAAGATTAAAAGAACAAAAATTGATAAGTGGTGGGGTGGGGGGGCTCTCTTACACTGCTGGTGGGAATGTAAATTGGTCTAGCCACTGTGGAGAATAATTTGGAGATTCCTCAAAAATCTACAAATAGAACTATCATGTGATCCAGCAATCCCACTCCTTGGTATCTACCCAAAGGACACAAGAATACTTAATCGGAAAAGTGCTTGCACATCGATGTTTATTGCGGCACTATTCACAATTGCTAAGTCATGGAAACAACCCAAATGTCCATGAACAGACGAAGGAATAGAAAAACTGTGGCAAATATACTCAATGGAATACTATTCAGCCCAAACAGCAACAACAACAACAAACCCTGGCTTTTGTCAGGAAGTGAATGTAAATGGAAGACTTACTGCTGAGTGAAGCAAGCCAGGCTATGAAGGAGAGGCATTGTATGTTCCCACTTAATATATACCGAGTGTCCTCACTCTATGACTGAAAGTAATTCACTAAAAGATAAAGAAACACAGTATATAGATGTAAATACCAGATATAGTATGTGTGCAAGAGGAGGGTCTGAGGAAGGACATTTAGAAGGAAAATAGGGAGGCAAAGTATTGATGTCACAGGGAGGTGTTTTATTGTCTGTTGAGGATGTTTTGTGGTTTTGTCAACTGTGTTGGGGACAGATGTTCACCTGTTGAAATATTCATTTTGTAAGACCAATAATAATGTGATTGAATGTATAAAAGAAAATGAAATGAAGAATAAATTAATTAATTTAAAAAAAGAAGAAGATGAAAAGAAGGCAAATGTATCACCTAACATCATGCCTCAGATAATTGGAAAAGCAACAGCAATAAAATATAAAAAAACTCCAGGAGAAAGGAAATAATAAAGAGCTAATCATGAATAAATGAAATAGAAAATAAATGAACTATACAGAAAATAAATAAAAGTAAAAGTTGGTTCCTTGAAAGATAAACAAAATCTATACAACACTAGTGAGACTTATTAAGAGAGAAATGAACAAGGTAAGTAGACTTTGCAATGAAGCTGCCAATATAACAAAAGACAGAATAGTAATACAAAACATCATGAGCTGAAACTATGAACAATTATATGCCAAGAAACAAGACAATCTGGATAAGATGAACAAATTCCAGGATTCAAATAATTTACTAAGATTGAGCCAGGGGGATATAGAACGTCTGAATAGGCCCATAAGAAGCCAGAAGATTGAATCAGTAATAAATAAATTCCAAACAATTAAAAGCCCTGGTCCTGATAGCTACACCTCAGAATTCTACAAAAATTTTAAAGGAGAATTAACATCCATTCTGCTCAAGATATTTCTAAGGACCCAAAAGAGTGAAACTCTCCAAAGATAATTTTATGAAGCCTCCCTTATGCACAAAACAGATAAGGACAGGACAAGGAAAGAAAACTATGGACCAATATCCCTGATGAATATAGACACAAAAATTCTCAGCAAGATAGTAGCAAATCATATTCAACAACATATAAAAAAGATTATACATTACAACCAGGTAGGCTTAATCCCACGGATGCAAGGTTGTTTCAACATACGTAAAACCATAAATGTAGTACACCATATTAACAGAAAGAAAAACTATATGATGATATCAATTAGTGCAGAAAAAGCATTTGATAAGATACAACATCCCTTCATGATTAAGACTCTGAGCAAAATCGGCATAGAAGGGTCATTTCTCAACACAATAAAAGCTATCTATGAAAAATCCATAGCTAACATCATCCTGTATGGAGAAATACTGAAAGCTTTTCCACTAAAATCTTGTACAAGACAAGGATGCCCACTTTCTCCACTCCTTTTCAATATAGTACTGGAAGTTCTTAGTAACACAATCAGAAAAGAGCATAAAATAAAAGGCATTGAAATAGGAAAAGAAGAGGTGAAACTACTCTTTTGGCAGATGACATAATTATATACATAGAAGACCCAATGGTAACCATGGAAGTAATACGTGAATACAGAAAAGTTGATGAATACAAAATTGAAACACAGAAACCTATAGCGTTTCTCTATAAAGAGTAGACAAACTGATACAAAACTGAAAAAAGTTATTCAATTTACTATAGCTACAAAAAAGTATAAGATAACTAGAAATAAATCTAACCATGGAAGTTAAAGATCTCCAGAAGGAAAACTACAAGAAACTAAAAAACAGAAATTGAAAAAGACACAAAAACAAGTAAGGACATTCCATGTTCCTTAACTGGAAGAATTGATACAATCAAAATAGCAATTCTACCCAAATTAATCTACATATTTAATGTAATTCCAATCAAACTGCAAGAGACATTCTTTACAGATTAAGAAAAGACAATCATACAATTTGTCTGGAATCATAAAAGATCACCTACTGCCAAAGCAATCGTGCACAAGAAGAGTGGTATGGGTGGCATCTCACTCCCTAGCCCAAAAATACATTACAAAGCTGTGGTAATCAAAACAGCATGCTACTGGAAAAGAAATAGACAGGTGAACCAATGGAACAGAATAGAGTCCACAGAAATAAACTCCCAAACATACAGCCAATTGATTTTTGACAAAGGGTACCAGTCAATTCAGTGGGGAAAGAAAAACCTCTTTAGCAAATGGTGCTGGAAACCTGGATATCTAACTGTAGAAAGATAAATCTGGACTCCTACCTCTCACCATTGACAAAAATCAACTCAAAGTGAATCAAAGATCTAAACCTAAGATCTCAAACTATAAAACTGCTGCTGGAAAACACTGAAGAAACTCTAGGAGACATTGGAGTAATCAAAGACTTCTTAAATAAGACCCCCAAAGTACAGTCAAGATGTGATAATCAAAACAGCATGGTATTGCACAAAAACAGACATGTGGGCCCATGGGACAGAATAGTGATCCCAGAAATAAACTCACAAACATATAGCCAACTGATTTTTTACAATGAGTATCAGTCAATCCAGTGGGAAAAGGAAAACCTCTTTAGCAAATGGTGCTGGAAAACTGGATATCTACTGCAAAAAGATGCATCTAAACCCCTACCTCACACCATTGACAAAAACAAATCAAAGTGGATCAAAGATCTAAAATGAAGACTTCAAACTATAAAACTGCTGCTGGAAAACACTGGAGAAATTCTGGGAGATATTAGGGTAGGCAAAAACTTCTTAAATGAGACCCCCAAAGCACAGTCAATAATCCCCAGAATACATAGTGGGATTACATCAGATTAAGAAGTCTCTGCATGGCAAAAAGACACAGTAATTAGTATGAAGCAACAGCCCTCTGAATGGGAAAATATTTTTGTAAACTGCTTCAGATAAGGGACTGATAACAAGAATTCACAAGGAACTCGAGCACCTGTCCCCCCAAAATATTTTTAACCTTATTGAAAGATCGGAGAATGAGTTGGAGGAAAAAAAAAAAACACACACTCTCTAAGGAAGACATATGAATAGCCAAAAGACATATGAAAAAAAGCTCAGCATTTCTCATTGTAAGGAAAATGGAGATCATTACCACAGTGAGATACCACCTAACCCCAGTCAGAATGACTAAGATTAAGAAAACAAAAAATGGTAAGTGCCGATGGGGATGTAGTGAAAGAGAAACTCTCCTACACTGATAGCACTGGTAGTGGGAGTGCAAATTGGTCCAGCCACTCTGGAGAACAATTTGGAGAGTCTTCAAAGATCTACAAATAGAACTACCATATCATACAGTAATCCCACTCCTTTGTATCTACCCAAAGGAAAGAATTCTTCTTCTTCTTTTTTTTTTTTTTTTTGGAGAGGTATTTTCTTTTTTTTTAAGAGAGAGAGGTTTTGGCTATAGGGCTTGTGCACTCAGTGGACAGACAGAAAGAGACAGAGACAGAAAGCAAGAAATCACCCATCAGGGGGGATGGCCATGCCACAATCCCTTTTCCTCCATTCTCCTCTAGGGATCTTGGGCACACACACACACACGCCCGACGTGAGTTTAAGCTACTGGGTCTGGGACTCAAACCGCAGTTGACTACATGGGAGTCCAGCGACATAGCCATTACACTAACTGCTGGTCCCAAGGACAGAAGAATTCTTAATAGGAAAAGTGCTTGCACATCCATGTTTATTGTGCCATTACTCACAATTGCTAAGACATGGAACCAACCCAACTGCCTATGAATACATGAATGGATTGAAAAAGTGTGGCACTAATACTCTGTGGAATACTACTCAGCAATAAAAAAGACTAGGTTTTTGACAGAAAGTGGATGAATATGGAAGATTTACTGCTGAGTGAAGCAAGCCAGGCTATGAGGGAGAGATATTGTATGTCTCCACTTAATAGACACCGAGTGTCTGCACTCTATAGCCAAAACTGAATGACTAGAGGATATAGAAACATAGTAAATGGTTGTGAATACCAGATACAGTGTGGGAAGGAGGTGAGTGAAGGAGGAAAGTCTGAGGAAGGACATTAAGGAGAAAAATGGAGTGGTAATTTATGGGACAAAAAATGGATTATTATCTATTGATTTTTTTTATAGTATTGTTAACTGGACTGGTGAGAAATGTACACATGTTAGAATATTCACTTTCCAAGCTAAGTGACATGTGATTGAATGTATAAAGGAAATTGAAATAAAAACTAAGCTAGGCATAAAAAGAGAAATACATACTCTCCTTTATATATGGAATTTTTTTAAAAAGTTCACATTCATAGAGGTAGAGGGATGAAAAATGATTGCTAGAGGCCAGAAAGAATGTATTGGATGATATAAGGATAGAAATTAAATTACAAATTGATAGGAAGATTAATTTTTAATATTATAAATTGAAGTGGGACTATAGAAGTGGTTTGCTGTGTGTCTCAAAGTAGCTAAAAGGGAAGCTTTTTAATGCATCCAACACAAGTCATGACACACAGATGAGATGATATGTATGCTAATTATACTGAATGAATCATTACATATTACATTATGCATGTAAAATCACAATGTACCCCACAAAAATTTACAATTATTATATGATCACTAAAATTATGTTTGTTTTTTCTTAAAAAAAGTGAATCATAAATCTAAACCTAAGACCTCAAACTATAAGACTACTAGTGGAAAACACTAGGAAAACTCTGGGAGATATCATAGTAGGCAAAGATTTCTTACACAATACCCCCAAAGCACAGGCAATAATCCCCAAAATAGATAAATGGGATTATATTAGATTGAGAAGTACTTGCACAGTAAAAGACACAGTAATTACTGTGAGTCTACAACCCTCAGAATGGGAGAATATTTTTGTAAACCTCGCCTCAGATTAAGGGACTGATAATCAAAATATACAGGGAACTCAAGAGTCATACCCGATAAAAAAATGATCTACTCAATTAAAAGATGGGAAAATGAGTTGAACAAACAACTCTCTAAGGAAGTCATACAAACAGCCAAAAAGCATATGAAAAAATGTTGAACATCCTTGTCATAAGAGCTATTAATCAAAACCACAATGAGATACCACCTAACCCAGTCAGAATGGCTAAGATTAAAAATAAAATGAGATGAGGCTTTGGTGATAAGGGAACTCAACTACACTGTTAGTGGGAATGTAAATTAGTACAGTCATTGTAGAGATCAATGTGGAGTTCTCACAAATATCTAGAAATAGTACTACCATATGATCCAGAAACTCCACTCCTGGATAGTTACTCATAGGATTTGAGTATGGTCAGTCAGAAAAGTGCTTGCACATCTATGCTTACTGCAGCATATTTACAATTTCTAAGACATGCAACCAACACAAATATCCACAAACTGATGAATGGGTTGAAAAAGTATGCTACATATACACTATGGAATACTACTCAGCTATGAAAAACAACAAGACCTTGGCACTTGATAGAAAATATATGAATATGGAAGATTTACCACTGAGTAAAGCAAGTCAGGCTATAAAAGAGAGACATTGTATGTCTCAATTAATATATACCACTGTCTGCATGTTATGGCAGAAACTGAAAGATTAGTGAATATAGAAGCATGGAAAATGGTTACAGACACTGGAGACAATGTGGGAAAGGATGGAAGATAAGACAGAGTGATATTAAAGGAACCAAGAGAAAAATAGTTAGGTTAGACATTCAAGAGACACATAAATGGAAGATTGTTGATGATAATGTGTATAATATCTTCAATGTGTATAATGTGTGAAGTGTATTCACACCAGTGAATTCAGTGGTGTCAGGTAAATTCATTTTACAAGCTGTAGTAATGTGAAGTGATTGGATATATAAAATAAATTAAAAATTAAAATATTAAAAATTAATAATTAAAAAACCAATAATACACCTAAGACTAAACCTAATGAAATAAATGAAAAACCTCTACAAGGAAAACTATGAATCACTTAAAAATTAAAAATAATACAAAAAAGTAGAAGGACATCCTAAGTTCCTGGGTTGGAAGAATTAATATAATCAAAATGTCAATTCTATTCATACTTATCTTCAAACTAAATGCAATACAGATTTATTACCAGAGACATTTTTCATATAGTTAGAAAAAAATCATAAAGTTTGTCTGGAATCATGAAAGGCCCCATATTGCAAAAGCAATACTGCACAAAAAGAATAAGGTAGGAGGAATCTCACTTCCTGACCTCAAAATATATGACAAAATAGTCATAATCAATTCAGCATTGTATTGGCATGAAACCAGGCTTGTAGACCAATGGAACAAAATTGAGATTCCAAAAGTAAACCCCAAAACATGCAGTCAACTGATCTTCAATGAAGGGTACAGTACAGCCCAGTGGGGGAAAGAAAATCTCTTCAGCAATTGGTACTGAAAAACTGGACATCCACTTGCAGAAAAATGAAACTGGGCCCCTATTTCTCACCATTAACAAAAATCAACTCAAAATAGATTGAGGATCTTAAGAAAAAATTAAAAATTTTCCTAACAGTAGAAAACACAAAGGAAACTCTTGGAGATATTGGAGTAGACTAAGATTTCTTAAAGAAGTCCCCCAAAGCACAGGCAATAATCCTAAAAATAGACAAATGAGACTACATCAGGCTAAAAAGTTTCCGCCAGTAAAAGAAACAATAATTAGGATGAAGAGACAATCCTCAGAATGGGAAGAAAAGTATGCCTCAGATAAGGGACTGATGTTCAGAATATACAAGGAACCCAAGTAGCTTACCCACAAAAAATAGTCAATCGAATTAAAATATGGGCAAATGGACTAAACAGACAACTGTTCAAGGAAGACATATGAATGGCCAAAAAGCATATGAAAACAAACTCAGCATTTGTTATTATAAAGGAAATGCAAATCAAAACCACAATGAGAAATCACTTAACCCCAGTCTAAACATCTAAAAAAAATTTTTTTAAATAAACAATGGTAAGTTCTGGTGAACTTGTGGTGAAAAGGGAAACTTCCTATTCTGTTGGTGGGAATGTAAATTAGTATAGTCCTAGTGGAGAATGATATGGAGGTTCTTCAGAAACATACAAATAGAACTATTATATGACCCAGTGATTCCACTCTTAGGTATCAACTCAGAGCATAGGAAAACTGTTAGTCAGAAAAACACTTGCATATCCACGTTTACTGCAGCATTCACAATTTTTAAGACATGGAATCAACCCAAATGTCCAAGAACAGTTGAGTGGATTGAAAAAAAAACATGTGGCACATGTACTTTATAAAACACTACCAAGCTATAAAAAACAATAAGACCCAGGCATTATGGAAGATTTAATACTACAAGAAGCAATCCAGGCTATGAAAGACAGGCATTGTATGTCCCCACTCAAAATACACCAAATATCTGCACTCTACACTTGGCAGATTTCCTCAGCCACGTACTTCTAAGTATATCTCCAAACCTTGGAAAATATACACCTAGACGTAGTAGAGATATTCTAGAAGAGATTCATGCATCCATTATTGTTTTGGTGTATGTTAGGGTTTGGGGATAAAGGAAAACGAACAAACATAGTACTTCTCTTTCTCACAGGTGTTCTATACCAACTGAGACATAAGAAACAGAAGATGGAACACCCCTGTAGCCAAGTCCCACCAGATTAAAATCTCAGCTCTACTGACTTGGAAATCATACCAGGCACATGTGCATGTGTGTCCCAAATCCTCACAGGATGGAGAGATGGAAGAGAGGGGATTGTGGTGTGACCATGTCCCATTCAGTGAGTATTTTCTCTCTCTATCTTTTGTGAGTGCATATGCCATTGGAAAATGGAAAATAAAAATAATAATAATAAAGTGTCAGAATATTGGAGGCTAAAATATTAAGTGTACCACTGATAAAGTTTATATTGGTACATGATATATCTGTGGGCAAGAGGATTTCCTAATACTTATCCTAGAAATAAAATTAGTAACCCACTCACCAATAGCAGTGAAATGAGGTGGACTTCCTTCAGTAGGAGTAGAGCCTATACCTGCAAACTTTATAGTATAAAGTTGCAAGGCAAGGTGCTAGGCATTTGCTATTAGGTCAGTGGTTCTCAACACTGAGAATTCACTGATTCACTGATTTTTTAAGTCTTCTTTTAAAATACAAATATACCTAGTAGGATTACAAGAAGATGTGTTATTGATCATGAGCTATTGTGACTTGGTTAATCAGATTATTTTTCTTCTTGCACATAACAACTGATATAACCAGTTCAAAGAAAAAAAATACAGTATTTATGAAGAACATTGCAACAGATGCTGTGCTATGAAAGTTAATTGTAAAATTAAAAGAATGCTGCTTCTGAACCTGAGTCAGTACATGGCAGGAAATAAAGAATTTTGAGCACCGATAAAAAAGCAAGAATACGTTTGGGTCCATGAAGAGGGAGGCAGAAAAATGAAGTACTAATATGACTGCTTTGGATACAGCTGATATATCCATCATCAGAGGGAGGGACATGCTAAATAAACTGTGATATGTCCATATATTGACATATCATGCAGCCATCAAAAAATGATGCAGCTCTCTCTCGACTATCCCTTTGATAGTTTTAAGTAAAGAAGCAAGGCATCACACTGTCATACCATTTGTGTGAAAATAATTTAGTTATGACAAGGCATCACACTGACATACCATTTGTGTGAAAATAATTTAGTTATGTATAGAACATGTCAGGAAATACATTTAAGAAACTGTTAACAATAGTTCCTCTGAAGAGGGAAACTGGGTGTGTCTAGGCAAAAAGGAGAGTTAACTTTCACTGTATGTCCAGTTATTCATTTAGAATTGTATACCATGCATATGTATTACTTATTAAGTGATAGAATTTGATTTTTTTAAAAGTGTTTGTATAATAGGCCCCTGTGTTTCGACTAGGAAGAGGGTATTAGTGATTCTGTGCATTGGGTCTGCATCTTGGCTATTTTTTTCCATTAGTGAGTTGTGCTTGGATAGGAGGATAAGGGTGTTGTCTCATTTGTCATCACATTGACCAGTAGGATCAATCTGGCAAATCCACCTCCTTCTGCCCACTCTTCTCTCAAAGTTGCTTTCAGTCAAAGAGTATGATTTTCCCAGAAAGGTTAACTACCAGGGGTTTCAAAATAGCTGTGCTTCTGCACTAGAACGTTCAAACAAGCCTACATGGTTCATATGGAAAAATTGGTATTTTTCTATCTTTATATAAATAGAAAGGCAGCTAAGAGAATATGTGATTGATGAAAGGGCAAGAGAGGACAGAAGAGAAGACAGAAAGTATGGCGCAGATGGGTTAATTATGAGGATGTCATAGAAAAGTCATCAAAGAGATCATATACTGTATGAAAAACAGGAATGTCTCCAGTGAACTGGGGCAATATTGGAGATCAATAGAGAACAGTCTTGTCTGTACTTGACTAATACCTAGCTTCTCAAATGCTTTGCAATACCACTTTTTGGAATACAGCAGTCTTTGTTCAGAAAGATTCTGTAATGATAGGCTTAAAAAGAAAGACTGAGAACCAGCAGTTAGCGTAATGGCTATGTCGCTGGACTCCCACATAGTTGACCGTGGTTTGCGTCCCGGACCCGGTGGCTTAAAAACTCACGCCGGACACTTGTGAGTGCGTGCCCAAGATCCCGAGAGGAGAATGGAGGAGAAGGGACTGCGGCGTGACCATCCCCCCTGGGGGGTGATTTCTCGCTTTCTGTCTCTATGTCTCTCTTTGTCTGTCTGGTGAGCGCACGCGCCCTACAGCGAAAACCTCTCCCCCTCCAAAAAAAAAGAAAGAAAGACTTATTATAATAAAAACAAAGGGAAAAAAGACGATCATTGTTTTTGCTTCAATATAGAATTTTGAAACTCAGGGCAATTCAAACAGTTTGAGATAAAAAGAATTTTGGGATTTTCAAAGTCTAGAATTCAGAGCATAGGGTTTATGTAATACATGACAATTTAGAAGCACCTGCTATTTTCAATGATTTTTAAAAAATATATCCATTTTTATGCTTCTGTGATGGTATCTCAATGAAGGTTTTTGTTATTTGTTTCTTCCAGGAGAAAGAGAGAAAGAAAGAAGAAAGAAAGAGAAGAACAACAGAAAGAAAGAGAAGAAGAAAGAAAGAAAAAGAAAGAAAGAAAGAAAGAGAAAGAAAGAAAGAAAGAAAGAAAGAAAGAAAGAAGAAAGAAAGAAAGGAAGAAAGGAAGGAAGGAGGGAAGGAAGGAAGGAAGGAAGGAAGGAAGGAAGGGAGAAAGAAAGAAAAGAAAAGAAAAGAAAGAAAGAGAGAGAGAGGAAGGATGATCACATTAGAATTCCATTCTCTCCATTCTCCTTCTGGGATTCTTGGCATCCATGCACATGCACCCAGCATGATTTTCAAGCTACTGGGTTCAATGCCCTGACTAACACACCACCTATTGTCTCCACAGTTCTGTCATTTTAAAAATGCATTATAAAAATTGATTCTCTTTAATTCAGCAGTAAATTCAGTTACATTTAAAGTAATTACTGGGTCAGTCAGTGGCATGGTGATTAAGGAAGTTGGATCCCACATGGCCAACTGCGCAGTTTGAGTTGCAGATCCAGTGGTTGAAGAACATGCCAGGCACCTGTTCTTAGTTGCATTCATACCCAAAATCAGTGAAAAGAGAAATGGAGAAAATACTGTAGCATGACCATCCCACATTGGAAGTGCTTTCTCAGTTTTTTTCTCTCTCTGGCAACTGCATAGGCCCTCTAGCAAATTAAAGTAATTAATAAGGAAGAACTTATTTTTGGCATTCTGTTATTTCTGTTCTGTATGAATTACCATTTTTTGTCCTTCTCCAATACTTCTTTCTTTGTGCTTGTTTTTTTTTGTTTTGTTTTTTAAGAATTATTTTACTTAATTTTATTTATCCATTTATTTATTTATTTTAATTTGACCAGAGAGGGAGTGAGAGAGAGAGGGAGATGAAAAGAGAGAGACAAAGTGAGAATGCAAGCTGCCTGATCCAAGACTCAAACCACAGTCACATGGGAGTCCAACTCCTTTAGCCACCATGCCACCTGCTGGTCCCATGTTTGGTTTATTTTATATATGTTTTTATCCCTTTCTCTATGTTTTTTGTGTATAGTCTTTGTTAAATATTTTCTTTATTACTGTAAAAATTATAAATTATATTCTAAAGTTACAATATGTTGTTTTTATTGATACAAATTTAACTTTATTCACCTACAAATCAGTACTCTAATAAAGCACTGCACCTTCACACTTTAAGTTATTCATGCAACAAATTGTATCTTTTTTTTAAAAAGAACTATTTTTTATTTTAATTATTTATTCTTTTGGAGAGTTTTTTGCTATAGGGCACGTGCACTAGCCAGAGAGACAGAGAGGGAGAGACAGAAAGTGAGAAATCGCCCCCAGGGGGGATGGCCACACCGCAATCCCTGCTCCTCCATTCTCCTCTTGGTATCTTGGGAACACACTCACACATGACTGGCATGAGTTTAAGCCACAGGGTCCAGGACTCGAACCGCAGTCGACTACATGGGAGTCCAGCAACCTATCCATTATGCTAACTGCTGGTCCCACTATTTCTATTTTTTTATTTAAACTTTATTTATTATACTATTTTCCAATTTGACCAGAGAGAAGAGAGTGGGATGGTGAGAAAGAAAGCCACCAGGTCCAGTACTTGAACCATGATTGGCCATGTGGGAGTCCAACGCCTTTAACCACCCAGCCACCTTCTAGCCCCACACAAATTGTATCTTAACACAATGTGTATCCTTTAACATAGATTTGTAAATATTTTTATTCATTGTCTTTTAAGTGCAATAAAAAAATAAGTGGCATTTCAAAACAAAATAAGTAAAATACCATTTTTATATTTGTTCAGTATTTATATTTACTAGAGATCTTTATATGTTCCTATGCTATGAGTTGCTCTCTAGCATCTTTTTAAATTTTTTTAATTTTTAATTTTTAAATTATTATTTATTTTTATTTCTATTTATTTTATACATTCAATCACATTACTTAGATTACAAAGTGAATATTCCAACACGTGTACTTTTCTGACTAGTCCAGTTCATCATACTAGAAAGTTATCTTCAATAGATAATAATCCATTTCTTTGTCCCATAAATGCCTTGCCTCTCCATTTTTGTCCTTAATGTCTTTCCTCAGACTCTACTCCTTCAGCCTCCCTCTTCCCACACTGTATCTGGTATTCATAATCCTTTACTTAGTTTCTATAACCTTTAGTCATTCAGTTTGAGCCATAGAGTGCAGACACTCAGTATATATTAAGTGGAGACATACACTATCTCTCCTTCATTGCCTGGCTTGCTTCACTCAGTGATAAATCTTTCATATCCATACACTTTCTGACAAAAGCCAGGGTCTTGTATTTTATGGCTGAGTAGTATTCTGAAGAGTATATGTACCACAGATTTTCAATCCATTCATCTATTCATAGGCATTTGGGTTGGTTCCATGTCTTAGCAATTGGGAGTAATGCCACAATAAACATGGATGTGCAAGCACTTTTCTGATTAAGAATTCTTCTGTCTTTTGGGTAGATACCAAGAAGTGGGATTGCTGATCATATGGTAGTTCTATTTGTAGATCTTTGAAGAATCTCCAAATTGTTCTCCAGAGTAGCTGGACCAATTTACATTCCCACCAGCAGTGTAAGAGAGTTCCCCTTTCACCACACTCCCTCCAGCACTTACCTTTTTTTTTCGAGAGTTTTTTTGCTGTAGGGCGCGTGCGCTTGCCAGCCAGACAGAGAGAGACAGAGAGACAGAAAGCTAGAAATTACCCCCCAGGGGGATGGACACACCACAGTCCCTTCTCCTCCATTCTCCTCTCGGGATCTTAGGCATGCACATACGTGTGCCCGGCTTGAGTTTTAAGCCACCGGGTCTGGGACGCGAACCGTGGTCAACTACATGGGAGTCCAGCGACATAGCATTATGCTAACTGCTGGCCCCTCTTACCATTTTTTTTTAATCTCAGTCATTCTGACTGGGATTAGGTGGTATCTAATTGTGGTTTTGATCTGCATCTCCCTTACAATGAGGGATGATGAGCATTTTTTCATATGCTTTTGGCTATTCATATGTCTTCCTTAGAGAGTAGCTTTTTCAATTCATTCTCTCATCTTTTAATAGGGTTGATCATCTTTTTTCGGTATAGCTGCTTGAGTTTCTTGTGTATACTGCTTATCAGTTCTTTATCTGAAAGATAGTTTACGAAAATATTTTCCCATTCTGAGGGCTGTCGATTCACACTAATTACTGTGTCTTTTGCCATGCAGAAACTTCTTAATCTGATATAATACCACTTGTCTATTTTGGGGATTATTGACTGTGCTTTGCGAGTCTCATTTGCCTACCACAATGTCTTCTAGTTTCCCCAGTGTTTTCCACAAGCAATTATATAGTTTGAAGTTTTAGGTTTATATCGTTAATCCACTTTTAGTTGATTTTTGTCAATGTGAGAGGTAGGGATTCAGAATCATTTTTCTACAGGTGGATATCCAGTTTTTCTAGCACGTTTGCTAAAT
>NW_006204286.1:525560-526699 GCF_000334495.1 Tupaia belangeri chinensis
CCTACTGGATTGACTGGCACCCTTTGTCAAAAAACAGTTGGCTGTATGTCTGGACGTTTATTTCTGTGTACGCTATTCTGTTCCATTGGTCTACCTGTCTATTTTCTGTGCCAATAGCATGCTGTTTTGATTACCACAGCTTTGTAGTATATTTTTAGCTTAGGGAGTGACATGCCACCCACTCCACTCTCCTTGTGCTGGATTGCTTTGACAATACGAGGTCTTTTATGATTCCAGAAAAATTATATGATTGTCTTTTCTAGATCTGTGAAGAATGTCTCTATCACTTTGATTCTCTTATTCCTTGAAAGCACTATTTCTCAGTTCCCCTGGAAGAGTCAATCATTTTTTGCATCTCCTCTTGAGAATGGGATATGGAGGGTGAATTCTCAGTGGAAAATCTTCATTTATTTTCTGAAAGCACTAGTTCTCAGATCCCATAGAGGAGTCCTAAAACAGTTATTTTAACATGTTTGTTTAGTAAATCTAATGCCTGTACTTATTCTCAGATGGTTTTTCTTAGTTCCTTGGGCCACATTTTCCTGTTTCTGTGTATGACTTAGGATTCGTTCTTGTTATTGTTTATATTGGGTATTTGGGAAAAAAACAGTCCCTTCTCACAGTTTTTGCAGACTGAGTCTGTGCCAAGGTAGTCCTTCAATAATTAGTTGAGTGTGCCCTGGAGTGTGCCCTGAGGTGAAAGCTTAAATTCTTCTCAGGTCTTTGCTGAGCATACATCCTGCACAGGACATGCATGACTTTTTGTTGTTGTTGTTGTTCCCACATATGCACAGTTGCTTTTCAATTCCTTAATTTCTCAAGGAATTTCACCTCAGGTTTTCTTCAGGTTCTTAGGTGATCTACTCTACCTCTCCATCCATAAACACTTGTCCCAGGTTTCAGCAGATCTTAGTTAATCTGCAGCTTTCCCAAACAGTGTGTACTGCCCTCCCCCCCCCACCCCCCACTATAGATCTGAAATTGGTGAAACACATGCAAGTCCTTCAGGCAGCAACCTGACTAGCCAGGGAGGTTTGCTTATTGAAATACTCCCTTTGGTCAAGGGAGAGAACTGGGAACTAGGCTGCATTGTGCTCCAGACCAAGACTATGCAATACAAGGAATGGGGTGGGGAAAGA
>NW_006204286.1:526712-556390 GCF_000334495.1 Tupaia belangeri chinensis
AGAGTGTGTAAAAATGACACAAAATATTCTAGCATTCTGGATATGGCATTTTCCTGTCTGGGCATTCACTTGGTTGTTATAGGTCTTTGTTTTACAAAGCTCCTGTAAGTTCATTTTAGCTACCTTCTTATTGCTTTTTGCTGTTTCTGTGAGGGAACTAAGGCGTAACACTTCATACTTTGTCATTTTGCTGACATTATGTCTTCCAATGTTTTATATTTTTTCCTAATCATTCCTTTCACTTTGCTCTAACTGAAATCAAGTTTTCCAGTAAACATACTATTGATATTTTCCCTATAGTCCTGTCAAGTGATACTTTTCAATTTCACATCTGTGTAACCTAGAACCTGGTAGTAAAATAAGCATTTCCCTTGTTTCACATTTCTACTTCCAAACCATTTTTCCTCCTTATGTATTTGAAGATTCTATGGAGTTTATATTGACATCCATGCCACTTGCTGTATTTTCTTATTGTTTATTACTAAAATGATGTTCACTACTCTTTTATTTCAATCTTTAGCATCTGACTTATTTTCTTTCTCTCTCTCTTGATTATGAATTGTTTCAGTATTACTGCTGGTGACCACAACATCTATTTAGATAATTTATACAAAATGCTTGCTTTTTTTTTTGTAGAGGTTTTTGCCTTTGGATTTCTGTGCTCACCAGAGTCAGTGTTAGACACAGTGAGAGGGAAAATGAGAAACCACTCCCCTAGGGGAGATAGCCATGCTGCAATCCCTTCTTCTTCATTCTCTTCCCATGATCTTGGGCATGGGCATGCCCACACACACAACCAGAGTGAGTTTCCAGCCACTGAGTCTAGGACTCAAACTGTGGTTGGCCATGTGAGAGTCCAGCAACATAATTGGTTTGCCATCTGCTGTCCCCAAAACCCTTGCGTTTTAGAACTGTTGTATTCTCCCTTAAAGAATTTTTCCTCTTACACCACAACCATCCACTTTCACAGTTATACTGTACTAAACAACAATTATTGCTTTGCTTCCAAAATCTTGAATTCAAGCATCTTACTCTAACATACAATTCCTCTTTCCAGTTCAATTACTTAAGAGATCCACACCATTAATTCTTCAAACTCATTGAGTCTCCAGTGTATGTACCTTAATATTTTTTCACTATTCATCACTCCTCATATCTATTCAATCCTACTAATCAGTTTAGATTCATTAAGGCCTTTATAGCCTCTCCCTTGCTAACATTGTTTTTTTTTAAATGTTTACTTGCTTATTTCTCCCACGAGACAGATGAGACAGAGAGATAGGTAGCCCCAGCAGGGTCCTCATGCCACTATCCTTTCCCAATCTCAACATGCATACCCAACACTCAGAGAAGTCCCAGGACATCATGACCTTTCCCCCTATAAGTCTAATTGTATTACACTGCACTAACACTTGGACCTCCTCTTTTAAAAATATTCTTAATCTCCTTGTGGCACCTGGTTAAAATATAAAGTGTGTCATTATGATTACTAATAAAGCATATACAGAGATTGTTCATACTGTTAGTATCAAAGAAACTGGTTTTACTTAAGACTAATGGCATTGATAGTTTTATTAATTGAAACTTTTATTTTATTGTTACCTTGAAGCTTGGTTTATAGTGGTCTTATATGAAATCATCAAAGATACAGTTTGGAAAAAAATTAATTAAAAAAATAAGAAAGTCTTATGGCCAAGAGATGGTGTAGGGTTTAAAGCATTGAACTCTGACAGGCCCAAACAGTTCAAGACCCAGACCTGGTGGCTTGAAAATCACGTGGGTATATGTGTGCCCAAAATCCCAGGAGGAGAAGGGACTGATATAGTCATCCTCCCTGTGGGGTGATTTCTCACTTTCCCTCTCACTGTTTTTCTCTGTCTCTCTTCAACTAGCAAAAGCACCCTAAGGCATAAAAAAAAGGAAGTCTTAAATTATATATTTAGGGTAAGAAGAAAAGAAGGGCTCAGAAGAGTCAAGACAATATAGCAAATGATTTAGTGAAATTTATCCCCAATCAAAATCTACTGATGTGAGAAAGAAGTGGGACTTTATTTTTAGTTTGCTCAAAGTTGTTTATAGATTATTGTAATCTGCAAAAAAGTGAGAAAATTTGGCCTCTGCTTCCTTTCCCTTGATTCTTTTGGTTATTATTGCCTCATTATACAGTCATTTGTACAATATTTTGGCAGACATTTACTGTTGCATAAATTAAAGTCATGGAATCTCCTTTTTGCCTACAGGTCTTTATGAAAATACCAGCAACATTTTTATTTGAATGTCAAAGTTTGTCAACCATTAAACTGATTGATTTTTCATTATACAGTTCAATAGAAGAGGCAATCTTCAGTTTGTATGCAACATTACTCTGAAAAAAATTAAAAAGTACTCATCATTGAAAAATTCTACTTATACATTAAAAATGATATTCCTTTCACAAGAGAACTTTATGTTTTAAAGCTATCTTTATACATGAATTGCTCCATTCATATGCCCGATACAAGTATAGCATGGTAATTCACCTCATGGCATAGAAAGAGCTTTTCTATTTTGTAGTAGCAGTATTAGCCTTTATTTTATTTTGTTTTGTTTTAAATTCTCTCATAATTAATCATGCAATGTAGATTGTGACCCTCAAGAAAATTATCAAATAAACTGTGTTGGAAAGAGAGGAGCCTTTATATAAGACTAACAGATCTCAGCAGCTGTGTTGTATTTCTACACAAATCCTTTAAAATGATCCTGAGCTTCTTTTGTAGGCACACCTGTCATGAAGATAGTCTAGGTTAAATTGTAGGTTCATTTACCCTTTGGCTATGCCTCTAAAAATGTCACCAAGGATGCCAATTTGTGCCAACTACTACTGGAGCAGCTGTTGGTTGGTTAGAAATGGGAGAGCAACCTTTATATTGGCTTATTTATTTGGAACAAACAAAGGAAGATGTAAATTTCCACAGTCATATCCTTGCTTCATTAAGGCAGATGTGTATCTGTTGTTTGTATGTCATTTAATCACAATGCAATACTAGAAATAAAAATTGTCCTTTGTTTAAAAAGCTCAAGACAAATGTCAAAAAGTGGAGACTTGTCCAGCAGTAGGAAATGTTATGAGGTAGGGAAACTTGTTTTCCTAAATATTCTCTCTCTATATATATATACATATATATATATAATTTGAAAGATGATAAAGAAGCAATCAATGAAGAAAATAAAATCCTTTTATTGAAAAGGGAACTCTAACAGAAAAATTAAAAGAGTTCACCTTGTGGATCACTATCATAATGTAAGAAATCACAAAGGGAAGAAAGTGAGAAATTGATGCTTATACTTTGCTAGGTTAGTAGCCTTGAACATCTAAAAGTGGTGGTAATGAGAGCTCAAAGAAACACTCATATATCTTGAAAAATCTATCAACCTAGTAGACATAAAGGGAACTCTAAAAGAAAAATTAAAAGAGTTCACCTTGTGGATCACTATCATAATGTAAGAAATCACAAAGGGAAGAAAGTGAGAAATTGATGCTTATACTTTGCTAGGTTAGTAGCCTTGAACATCTAAAAGTGGTGGTAATGAGAGCTCAAAGAAACACTCATATATCTTGAAAAATCTATCAACCTAGTAGACATAGTGCACTTTCAGATATTGGGGGCTGAAGTTCAATGGAAAACTCAAGAGTTAAGATCACGACACATGCACTGAAATGAGATTCCTGAAATGGCCATTCTAAAAATTGAAACGTCTAGGCTGGAGGAGTTTTTGCATGCTTTCAAAGAAAACTGAGTGGGCTTATGAATAAGAGAGAAACAAAGTTTGACTTAACCATCACATAACTAAGAATATGTAAAGAGGGATTTTGATAAAAATGACTATCATTTCAGTGATCTGGCATGTAGCATATGCCTTATACCACGTCACAAACTCTTTGTGGTATTTGAGTTAAGGCCTCCATCCCACTTCTCCAAGTTTGCTCTATGACAATCTGCTCCCAATATATAGAAGTAGATGCTAATCAGTGCTATTTTTTGAAGAAAATATCCATTAAAATGCATTTTAAGATAAAGAAGAGCACATCTTTGCAATATAGTAATTTTTGACTCCATAAAAAAAAGCTAAGTAGTGTTCTTTTGAAGAATTGGTGGCACAAACAAGTTTCTATCTCATTAGGGAAAATAATATGAGAATAAAATAATACATTATAAAAAAGGAAGGTATAACATCCAGATAGTGATGTATCAAGCATAGATATAAATTGCTAAAGGTGTTCATTGTTTTTCCAGGTTTCTGACTTGGATAATATTTTTACTACTGCCATCCTGGGTACTGCCTACTAAGAAAAGAAGAAGCTTCTGTTTTTTAGGAAATACAAAGTATTCAATACTTATTTAAAAATATAAAAGATATTGAATAGAACTAACATATGATCCAGCAATTCCAATACTGGGTGTTTACCCAAATGATAGGAGTGGATTCAGTAGAAAAAACAATTGCATGTTCATGTTTATTGTGACATTATTCACAATTGCTAAGATGTGGAAGCAACCCAAAAGTCCATGAACAGATGAATGAATTGAAAAAGTGTGGCATATATACACTACAGAATGCTACTTGGCCTTAAAAAAACAAGACTGGAATTTGATAGAAAGTGGTGAAATACTGGAAGATTTACTGCTAAACAAAGCAAGCCAGATTATGAAAGAGAGGCATTGTATGTTCCCACTTGATATATACCAATTGTCTGTATTCTATGATAGAAACTGAAAGATTGGAAGGTATAAAGCCATGAATAGCAACTGAGGATACTAGAGACAATGTGGGAGAAGGATGAGAAATGGGGGAGGGTGAGAATGAGGAAATCAAAGGGATAAAGAAAGAAACAAAATATTTAAGGGACACAAAAATAGAAAATTGACCATTGATGATAATATGTATGGTAATATCTTTGAATGAACCAAAATACAGTGCATTCATGATGGGAAAATTCACTGGGTATGCTGTATTGATACATAGTAATTGAATGTAAAAAATAAATAAATAAGAAATATCTGTAAAAATTACATATGAAATATATACATAAAAATATAAATAAAATAATTATTTATATTATCTGCAAAATTAAAATGTATTTGAAAAGGTAACAGAAAAAAATTTCAGATTTTTATGAATACAAAAGTTCTTTCAGACAAAAATGTATTTGATTTATTTTTGTCTCCAATTCCACTTTCTACACTTCTACTCTCATTAATAAACAGGTTGATACATTGTGATTTCTGCTACATTTTAAAGTTAAATATTATTACATTATCACATCATGTTATTACATGAGAAGATTATCACTAAATTTACAGGAGGACCAACAACAAAAAAGTGTAATATAAAATTCTTTCTTTAATACATATCTGATAAAATCCAACCGAACTCTTTTGTGGGGAACAAAGCTACATAAAGACTTATTATACTCAGATAATAAACATATTCAAGGTGAAAAACAAAAAGTATGGGGTTGGCAAGTGGCATGGCGATTAAAGGCGCTGGACTCCCACCTGGTCGAACATGGTTCGAGTCCTGGACCCGAAGGGTTGCTTTTTTACTTTCCCTCTTATTCTCTCTTTTTCTGTGTATACATCTCTATGGGGAAATATTTTTTTAAAAATAAAGTTAAATAAAATAATTCTAAAAAAAATAATAGTGAAATAATTCTTAAAAAAAAGAAAAACAAAAAGTATTACATTTTTTAGCTAAAATAGGATACTGGTTTCTTTTGTTGCCTTGTCCATTGATCTTCACATTTATGCTTTCATGAACTCTGCAAATTAAAGCTAGCTATATCCTGAGATATGTAAAGAGTTGTTATTTTATTTATTTATTTTTTTGTAGTGATATTTGTCTAAGGCCCATGAAATTGATGGACATAGAGAGTGAGAGGGAAAGCAAGAAATCATCCCCCAGGAGGGAAAGCCACTCTGCAATCCATTGTCTTCCATTCTCCTCCCAGGATTTTAGGCACATGTACACATGCACCCAGCAAGAGTTTCAAGTTACTAAGTCCGGGATTCAAACTGCAGTCAGCCACATGAGAGTCCAGCAACATAACTGCTACACCATCTGCTGCTCCCAGGAGTTGTTATTTTATAAAAGTCGCAAAGTTAAATCCTATAAGCTATCTCTAGCCTGTAGATATATTTTGTTTGGCCCACACAGTGTTTTGTATTTTCTTTTAAGCAAACTGAATTAATTGCCAACAGTTAAAACTTAGGTGATTTTATATATTAAAATCTATATGAAGTTATTTTTGCAAAATCAGTTTCTTAGCAACACTGGCCCTTTAAGGAAAAAGCATATTGATTCAAATGACACTAGATGAATAGAAGCTGCTTATTTTAGACAAGACCTAGGCTCTCCAGTCTGCCACAGTCCACCCCAGACTCTCTTTATTTATTATGACACTTGCTGAGCTCCTATAAGGTTTCATGACTTCTATTTAAGAGATTCAATCCTGTTTTTTTGTTTGTTTTTGGTAACTATGCAACATCTCATTGCCATAAACGTTCCTGAATTAAATACACATAAATGTTTGAGTAACTCATTTTTTTCCTAATAAATAAGTAGAAGCACATTAAAACTCTGTTGGAATGGGACCAACAGATGGCGTAATGGTTACGTGACAGGATTCCCACATAGCTGACAGTAGTTTGAGTCCCAGACCCAGGGCTTAAAACTCACATCAGGTCATGTAAGTGCCCCAAATCCCGAGTTGAATGGAAGAGAAGGGATTGCAATGTGGCCATCCCCCCCAGGGGGGGATTTCGTTCTCTCTCTGTTTCTCTTTTTCTCTCTGGCGAGGGCACTCACCCAATAGCAAAAATCTCTTTTAAAAAACAAACACACAAAAACTAAAACTATTTTGGAAATGGCAATGGCATGGTGGACATAAATTATGCATCCTAACCATTACTACATGCTATTAAGCAATGATAATAAATAAAAAGTCTGTTTTTTGTGTGCCAAAAATTGTGTTAATTTATTGAAACATGACAATAACCCTATGAAATAAGTACTCTCAGCCTCATTTTCTAGTTGATGAAACTGACACAAAAGCCAATTACACAACTTGCTAGTAAGTGATAGATCTAGGATTCTAAGCCAGATCTGTCTGACTCCATCATCCCCTGTGCTTAATCAATGCACTGCTATACTATGACCTAGTAGATTGTATGACGCTATATGCAAAGAAAGTCAATTTCATTTATATCACAGTTCTTCGGCAACATTAGACTTTTAAAATACAATGGGACTATTACTTGGAATACACAGATGTGAATATTGTGTCTGACAGAATCCAATTCCCCAAGAAATTTCTGAAATATAGTTAAAGGAACATAAGCAGAACTGCCTATAATTAATTAAACCTTTCTTGCAAGGTTTGACTATATTTTTCCTTTTTTAATTGCCAGAAGGTACCCATGCTTGGAATGGGGTTGGGGAGAGAAAGTATCCCCCATGGGTGTGTTCAAACAACCATCTCCTTTTCTACATTTCTCCATCCCATTAGAATTCTGGGCATACACGCAAATGTGCTTGGTGTGTTTGTCAAGTCACCAGGGCTGGTATTTGAACCACAGTTGACCTTGTGGAATCCAGTTTCCCATGCACAGCACTTAACCACTGTGCTACAGGATCAGCCCTCAATGTATTTCATAATAATTTCTTGTCACAATTAAAGTATTTAAGTTGCCAGATGTGGGGTGTGTGGAGGTGTGGGGCCTGGGGAAGAACATTTGGAGGAGGGATACGAAGACAGCATTGTTGAGACAGGGAGGTAGTGTTGTTATATTTTGATCAACTAGACTGGGGAGAAATGTTCATATATTGAAATGATTACCTTGTAAGCGAAATAATGTAATTGAATGTATTAAAAAAATTAAATAAAAATTTTAAAAATAAAATAAAATAGCAAAAAAAGTATTTAAGTTGTGATAGCAATATTTCTAAAAGGTATGAATATGTATATGTTTTTTTTATCAAACCAGAAAAAGATCATTTCTACTTCCCCTTTCTCACACGTGAAAGATTAAATTCTCTAACTATTTTTGAAGTTTTGAAAAGAACAAAGAGGTTTTGGCTTTTTAGCTCATTTAAAGTTAACAATAGTAATAGAACTACATTGGGAAGTTAGATGTTGGAATGATACAAGTGAGCTATAGACTTATCTGGAATGAAAGAGTCAATAAATTAAAATGGTATAAAGGTATAAGCATATAATTTAGAGATCTAGATGAAACTCTCTAAAGAACTGAAAATAAAAATGGTTAAAGAATTGACCTGTTCAGAGCAAGAGTAAGCATGAAAGGGGGCTGTCTTAAAGGTCTTGATTTGAATTACAGCCTTTCCTACACTTTTTCATTATTTGGCTATGTGCTTGTGTTACTTATACTTATCAAAAATTTTTATATATTTTCAGAACTAGAAAAAGAAAGAACACTTCATCATCAGATAGTTTGAGTGAGATGAACAACCTTTGAAAAATGGTATCTAAAGTTTTGGCTTTAATGTACTGCTTATTTACAATGTTTATTGTATACATTTTTGTTATTGTTGTTATTACACCTTTTTTCTATTAGTTGTGGTAAATGTATTAGCAAAAGGGTGCAACAAGTAAGAATTGACATATTTTGATCCTTGCCAGGAGTGATAAGAAGGGGAAAATATGCCAAGAAAAACAATATTTTGTGAAAGTTATTACCTAGAAACTAGCAGAAATGAGCACTTAGAGGAATCTTATAGTAGTATTTGATAATTCATAGAAAATAAGAACAGTGACACAGTCACTCATTAAAATAGGCAAAATATTGTCTGATAAACAAAAATTTTAGTAAATATATAAGTACATGAATAAGCAAACAAATAAATGTGATACAACTGAGAAATTCTTAAAAACTGTGTTTAAAAATACCAGTTATAGGGGGCAGCAAACAGCATAGTGATTATATTGCTGGACTCCCACATGTCCAATCGCAGTTTGAGTCCAGGACCCAGTGGCTTGAAAATTACACTGGGCACATGTGCATGTGTGCCCAAGATCCTAGAAGGAGAATGGGAGAGAAGGAATTGCAGCATGACCATCCTCTCTGTGGAATAATTTTTCACTTTCCCTCTTACTGTCTCTGTCTCTCTTTCCAGCAAGCACACACACCCTAAGGCAAAAATCTCTTTAAAAATAATAGTTATATATATGTTAATATTTTCCTTGATTTCACATATTTTAAAAGAAAAAGTATGCATGCAGTATACGAAAATCAAATCACGTTTTGAAGAACTGTATTGTATGTTATAAAAATGTACAATTAGGTGTAAATAATAAATCACAAAGTTAAAAAAGGAAAGGGGACTAGATGTAAGACTTAAAACTGTAAAACTCTTAGAAGAAAACGCAGGGGAAACTCTTCATGACATTAAATTTGATAATGTTTTCTTAGATATGATACAAATCCACAGGGACAAAAAAAGTTAAATTGAACTTCATTAAAATTAAAAATTTCTTGATCAAAGTACAGTCAAGTGGGTGAAGGGTGCAGATAGAAGGAACAGCATTTAATGTTTCAAAATACAGTGGAGAGAATGATATTAACAACTTACTGTATGTAATATTTCAAGTGGTTGAGATGATGAGTATACTAATTACCCCTACTTTAATCATTACATAGTGTATTCTTGCACTAAAATATCACATAGTAACAATTTTCATGTTCATAAATTTTTTTTTCGGAGAATTTTTTTTTTTTTTTTTTGCTATAGGGCGCGTGTGCTTGCCAGAAAGACAGAGAGAGACACAGAGACAGAAAGCGAGAAATCACCACCCTGGGGGGATGGCCATGCCGCAATCCCTTCTCCTCCATTCTCCTCTCGGGATCTTGGGCATGCACACACATGCCCCCAGTCTGAGTTAAAGCCACTGGGTCCGGTGGACATAGCTATTATGCTACCTGTTAGTCCCAAAATTTTTTTTAAGAGTGTGAAGAGGATGGACAGTAGCAGAGTGGCAAATCACAGCACTCTGAGGCTGACCTAAATGAGAAGATTCTCCTATGCAGAGACCACCAGGAGTATGCTAGGTGCACACATGCCTGCAATCTAAGGTTGGCTGAAATCCTGGCATCAATGATGGCACCAAGACCCTGTTGAGGGTGCTGTCTCTCTGTCTCTTTCTCTCTGTCTCTCTTGCTCATTAATAAAAAATACTCTTTTAAAAGTGTGAAAAGATAACCACAGAATGGAAGAAAATGTTTGCATATCATACATCAGATAAGGGAGATATAATGGTAGGAAAGACAAGTGTAGGTAATAGACACTATAGGGGAGGGGAGTGGATTTGGGGTGGGTACACACATTGGAGGGACTTAGGAAGGAGCTAGTTGACAGATATAAGAATATAAAGTTCTCTTAAAGAATGGTAATATCCTTGATTTGATGGTAACATAATACATGTTGTTTTGGCTTCTGTGTGTTTTTTGTTTGTTTGTTTGTTTTGTTTGTTTTTTAAGAGAGAGATCTTTGCTATAGGGTGCGTGCACTCACCAGAGAGAGAGATAGAAAGTGAGAAATTACCTCCCCAGAGGTGATGGCCGTGCAATCCCTTCCCTCCGTTCTTCTCTTGGGATTTTGGGTACACACACACGCTCAGAGTCAGTTTCAAGCTGCTGGATCCAGGACTCAAACTGTGGTCTGCCATGTAGGAGTCCAGCAATATAACCATTATGCCATCTGCTGGTCTTACAATGCATGTTTTTGAAAAACTATGCCATGTTTTATGGAAATGTACAGCAATTAAATGTGAAGAAGAAATTTAAAATATTACACACCAAAAAATCTAGAATATATAAATAACTTTTACAACTCAACAACAAAAAACAACCTAATTCAGAAATAAAGGCCTTGCATAGACATATATCACAAAAAAGATATACAAATGGTCAATAAGTACATGAAAATATGCTCAATATCATTAAGCATTAGGGAAATGCTAATATAACCACCTCCATTATGAAATAGAGGAAAGAAAAACAAAGAGAAAAAGAAAGAGAAAGGAAGAAATAAAGGAAAACAAGTGTTAGTGAAGATGTGGAGAAATTGAAATCCTTATGCATTGCTGATGAGTGTGTAAAATTGAACAGCCACTATAAAAAACAGATTGATGATTCCTAAATAGTTAAACATAGAATTATCATATGATCAAGTAGTTCCACTTCTAGGTATACTCAAAGAAATAAAAGCAAGGACTTAAATATATGTACACCCAAATACATTATTCACAATAAACAAAAATTATGTCCATCAACAGATGAACAGATAAAGAAAATGCAGTATACATATTTCAACTGGTGCTCCAGACATTGTGAAGCTAAAACAAATCATCTGTGTGCTGAATGCCTGGGCACACAGAATGCAAGAGTGCAGTAAGCTGCACAACCTAAGGTTTGAAGTAATATGCTACACAGTCATCATACCTGAAACAATCATAAAATGAAATTACTTTTCTTTTAGGTTTTTAATTCCATAGGGTGCAAGCACTCACCAGAGAGACAGACAGAGAGTGAGAGGGAAAGTGAGAAATCACTGCCTACGGGTGATGTCCACACCACAACCCCTTCTCCTTTATTTCCTCCTGGGATTTTGGGAACAC
Source organism: Tupaia belangeri chinensis (assembly GCF_000334495.1). Classification (NCBI taxonomy): domain Eukaryota; kingdom Metazoa; phylum Chordata; class Mammalia; order Scandentia; family Tupaiidae; genus Tupaia; species Tupaia belangeri. Next base: position 538,387 of record NW_006204286.1, read on the forward strand.
ACGAAACATACCTGACATGAATTTCAAGCCACCAAGTCCAGGAATTGAACCACGGAGGCCATATGTGAGTCCAGTACCTTAAACACCAAGACACCTGCTGACCCCAGAATGACAATTCAGACTTATGGAGATATAATTTACATACATAAAATTTATTCTAGTGTTTTTTTTTCAAATATGATATAATTTTAACTATATATTTTTTTTATTTTATTTTAAGTTATTTTGTACATTCAATCACATATGTCACTTAGTTTATAAGGTGAATGTTCCAATATGAATACATTTCTAACCAGCCCACTTGGGGATACTATACAAATTATCATCAACAGATAATAACCCATTTCTTTGTCCCATACATGTCTTGCCTCAGTTTTTCTCCTTAATGTCTTTCCACAGACTCTCCTCCTTTTCCCACCATTTTCCCATCATATCTGTTATCTATTACCATTTTCTATGTTTCTATATGCTCTAGTCATTCAGTTTTAGCAACAGAGTGTGGACATTTGGTATATATAAGATGGAGACATACAATGTCTCTCCTTCACAGCTTGGCTTGCTTCACTCACCAGTAAATCTTCCATCTTCATCCACTTTCTGTCAAAAGCCAGGATCTTGTTTTTTTAATGGCTGAGTAGTATTCCATAGAGTATATGTGCCACACTTTTTCAATCCATTCCTCTGTTTGTGAACATTTGGGTTGAATCCATGTTTTAGCAATTGTGAATAATGCCACAATAAAAATAGATGTGCAACCTCTTCCAACTAAGCATTCTTCTGTCCTTTGGGTATATACCAAGAATGGGATTGCTGGATCATATGGTAGTTCTATTCGTAGACCTTTGAGGAATCTCCACATTGTTCTCCACAGTAGCTGGAACAATTTACACTCCCACCAACAGTGTAGGAGAGTTCTCCTTTTACCACATCCCCACCAGCACTTATCATTTGTTGCTTATTTGTTTGTTTGTTTTTTTACTCTTAGTCATTCTGACTGGGGTTAAGTGGTATATCATTGCGGTTTTGAGCTGCATCTCCCGTATGATGAGGAATGTTGAGCATTTTTTCATATGCTTTTTGGTTATTCATATGTCTTCCTTAGAGAGTTTTTTTTTTTTAGCTCATTCTTTGATCTTTTAATTGGGTTGATCATCGTTTTATAGGTAAGCTACTTGAGTACCCTGTGTATTCTAGTTATCAGTTCCTTATCAGAGGCATAGTTTACAAAAATGTTTTCCCATTCAAGAGCTGTCAGTTCACGGTAATTACTGTGTAATTTGCCATGCAGAAACTTCTTAATCTGAGGTAATCCCACTTGACTATTTTGGGGATTATTGATTTGCTTTGGGGGTCTTATTTAAGAAGTCTTTGCCTACCCTAATGTTTCCCAGAGTTTCTCCAGTGTTTTCCAGCAGCAATTTTATAGTTTGAAGTCTTCATTTTAGATCTTTGATCTATTTTGAGTTGGTTTTGTCAATGGTGAGAGGTAGGGGTTTAGATTCATCTTTCTGCAGTGGGTATCCAGTTTTACCAGCACCATTTACTAAAGAGGTTTTCCTTTTCCCACTGGATTGACTGGTACTTATTGTCAAAAATTAGTTGGCTATATGTTTAGGAGTTTATTTCTGGGGTCTCTATTCTGTTCCTTTGATCCACATATCTGTTTTTGTGCAATACCATGTTGTTTTGATTATCACATCTTTATAGTATATTTTGGGGTCAGGGAGTGAGATGCTGCCCACTCGTCTTCTTGCACAAGATTGCTTTGGCAATTCAAGGTGGGTTTTTGTTTGTTTGTTTGTTTGTTTGTTTTTATGATTCCAGACAGATTGTGTGATTGTCTTTTCTACATCTGTGAAGAATGTCTCAGGTACTTTGATTGGAATTGCATTAAATATGTAAGTTAATTTGGGTAGAATTGCCATTTTGTTTATATTCATTGATCCAATCCAGGAACATGGGATGTCCTTCCACTTTTTTTGTATCATTTTCAGTTTCTTTTTTTCCCTTCTAATAGCTTTCCTTGTGGAGGTCTTTAACTTTTTTGGTTAGATTTATTCCTAGATATCTTATACTTTTTGTTGCTATGGTAAATGGAATTACATTCTTCAGTTCTATCTCAGTTTTTTATTCTCCTTTCTGATTGCATTGGCAAGGACTTTCAGTATTATATCTAAAAGGAATGGAGAAAGTGGTCAACTTTGTCTGTTACCAGTTTTTAGCAGAAAATACTTCAGCTTTTCCCAATTCAAGATGATGTTAGCTATGGGTTTTTCATAGATAGCTTTTATTGTGTTCAGAAATGACCCTTCTATGCTGATTTTGCTGAGAGTCTTAATCATGAAGGGGTGTTGCATCTTATCAAATGCTTTTTCTGCATCAATTGATAATGACCATATGGTTTTTATCTTTCTTCCTATTAATATGGTGCACTACATTTATGGTTTTGCGTATGTTGAACCAACCTTGCATCTCTGGAATAAAGCCTACCTGTTTGTGATGTATAATCTTTTTAATATGTTTTAGGATATGGTTTGCTAGTATCTTATTGAGAATTTTTTTGTCTATATTCATTAGAAAAATTGGTCTATAGTTTTGCTATCTTGTCATGTCCTTCTCTGTTTTAAGATTAAGGGTGATGGAGGCTTCATAAAATGAATTTGGGAGAGTTCCATCCTTTTGGATCTTTAGAAATAACTTGAGTAGAATAGAGGTTAACTTTTCTTTAAAAGTTTTGTAGAATTCAGAGGTGAAGCCATCAGGACCATTAGGACCAGAATTTTTCTTTGTTGAAAGGTTATTTATTACTGATTCAATCTCATGACTTGTTATGGGCCTATTCAGACTGTCTAGGTCCCCTTGACTCAATCTTGGTAGATTATATGTGCTCAAGAATTTGTCCATCTCATCCAGGTTTTCATGTTTGTTGACATAAAACTGCTCATAATATCCTCTAATGATGTTTTGTATTTCTATTATAGCTGTTGTTATATTGTGTGCTTCATTGTGAATTTTATTTACCTGGTTCCTTTTTCTCTTCTTAATTAGTCTAGCTAGTGATGTGCTGATTTTGTTTATCTTTTCAAAAACCAGCTTTTACTTTCATTTATTTTCTGTATAGTTCATTTATTTTCTTTTTCATTTATTTCTGCTGGAATCTTTATTATTTGTCTTCTCCTGGAGTTTTTTGGATTATTTTGTTGTTGCTTTTCCAATTCTCTGAGGTATGATGCTAAGTTATCCATTTGCTTCTTTCCATCTTCTTATGTGCACTAATTGCTATGAACTTCCCTCTTATGACTGCTTTTGTAGTGTCCCAAAGATTATGGAAACTCATTTACTCATCATTTGCTTCCATTAATCCTTTTATTTCAGTCTTTATTCCTTCAGTAGTCATGTAGGTTCTTTAGTTTCCATATATTTGTGTATTTTGAAGACTATTCCTGAAATTTATATCAAGTTTAATTCCATTATGATTGGAGAAGATGGTAGATATCATTTCTATGCTTTTAATCTGTAAAGGCTTGTTTTGTGCCCTATCATGAGGTCAATCTTTATAAAACTTCTATGTGGGAGTGAGAAAAAAGTATATCTCCTGGTTTGGGAGTGTAAGTTTCTATAGATTTCTGTTAAATCCATTTGATTTATGATATCATTTAGATACTTCATCTCTTTTCTTACATTTTGTCTAGATGGATCTGTCTAGAGGAGATAGTGGGCGGTTTTGGTCCCCAACAAATAAATTGTTGCTGTTTATCTCTTTTTGTATATAACAGTCTTTCTTTGGTATTTTGGTACTCCTGAGTTATGTACATAGATATTTATAAGCATTATATCTTCTTGATGGATTAGCACTGTTACTACTATATAATGCCCTTCTTTGTCTCTTTGTACAGTTTTTGTTTCAAAGTCTATTTTGTTGGAAATCAGTATCATGACTACAATTCATTTTTGGTTCCCATTTGCATAGAATTCCTTTTTCTATCCCTTCACTTTTAGTCTATGTATGTCTTTATCCATGAGATGCATTTCTTGTAGGCGACAGATAGAGGGTTTCTGTTCTTGTCTGGTACTGGCAAATTTTTTCAGGTTTTGTTTATCTGAGAAGATTTTAATCTTTTTTTTTTCATATGAAGGATAACTTTGCTGGATATAATAATCTTGTTTGAAACTGTTTCTCTCTTAACAATTTCGATATGTCTTCCCATTGTTTCTTTGCTTGTATTGCTTCCATTGAAAAGTCTAGTGTTAGCCTCATGGGATGACCTTTGTGAGACACTTGATATTTCTCTTTTGCCAGTTTTATATCTTGTCTTTATCTGTGATTTCTGACAATCTGGCTAAGATGTGCTGTGGAGAGGATCTTCTTGGGTTGATTCCATTTGGGTTCCTTGTATTTCTTTGGTCTGGGTGTTTGATAGTGCTTCTTCATATTTGGAAATTTTCTTCCCAGGATTTTATGGAATAGATTTTCAATGCCATTATTAGTTTCTTCACCTTCTGAGATACCACTTATTCAGATGTTTGGATGTTTAATGGAATTTATTATTTCTCGTAAATTATCCTTGTCGTTTGTTGTTGTTATTTTCTTCTATCATTTTTTTTTCTAGGTCAAATGTTTTGTCTTCTACATCTGAGATTAGATCTTCAGCATGATCTAATTGGTTTTTAATACTTCTGAGAGTGTTTTTGATTTCTACATTACAAACTTCATCTCTAATAATTCCATTTAATTCTTTCTTATGATGTCCATTTCGTCTTTCAAATGGTGGCAGGACTTCCTCATCTCCTGGGGTTTGTTGTCTCTTTTCTGTTCCAACTCATAGAGTTTAATCAGAATGAATGCTGTGTACTAAATTCTTTCTCTGGAATTTCGGTAACTTTTGCTTTTTCAAGAGGTGGAGGAAAGTCATTCTGTTCTTTGTTGTTTTTTTTTTTTTCTTTTTTGGAGAGATTTTTTGCTATAGGGCGCGTGCGCTCCCCAGACAGATAGAGAGAGACAGAGAGACAGAAAGCAAGAAATCACCCCCCAAGGGGGATGGCCACACCACAATCCCTTCTCCTCTTGGGGGTGCCCAGCGTAAGTTTAAGCCACCCGGTTCAGGATTCGAACTGCAGTCGGCTACCTGGGAGTTCAGCAACATAGCCATTACACTAACTGCTTGTCCCAAGAAATGAAGGAAAGTTATTGTGTTCTTTTGATGAAGACATATTTTTTATTTTTTCAAACTTGAGGCTCTTCTGTAATTTCTAGCCATTGGGTGATGTATTCACTTTTAGATACTTTTTGGAGGATGTTTCTGCCACTGGAAACTAGTTTGCTTCCTTTCTACTGTGGATTGCTTCAGTACCAGAGTCTCTTTTCTGCTGTTTAGCAGTGTGTTCCCCATGAGAGGAGTTTTTTATTCAGGTTTCTGAAGAGCAGTTGCTTTTTTGCAGGTGGTTCAGTATAAATTGGGGATCCCTGGGAGCATCACGATGCTAAGATGATTGTAAACTGTGATTCTAGTCCTGTCTGGTGCCTCTTACTGTGGGGGGAGGAGTGGGGACTCTGAAGTTGGGGGTTGGGACTGGAGCTGGGGCCAATGGCTGGCACCACCTCAGTTTCCCTGACTTGGCAGGGGGCTGCAGATCAATTTTAGCTATTATATTTATGTTTGTGATTCATTTTAAGTTAATTTTTGTGTATTATGTGAGAAAAAGGTTTAAGTTTTTTTAATTGCAAGTGAATATGCATCATCATTAGCTGAAAAAAATTATCCTTTCTTCATTTTATTTCTTTGCAATCTTTGAAAAAAATTAGAAAGCCATAAAGAAGTTAAGTGTTTGGTTTATATTTTGTTCCACTGATTTATATGTATATCCATATATATATAGCATAAGTCCTGCATCTCTGTTTTTTGTTTTTTGGGGTTTTTTTCCCCATAATTGTTTGGGTTTTCTTGAACCTAGTTCTTTTCTATTCCTTTATAAATTTTTTATTAGGTTATAAATTTCTTTTCAAAAACCTGCTGGTATTTTGACATTGCATTGAATATATAGATCAATGTGATGAAAGCTGCCATCTTAACAATACTGAGCCTTCTAATCCATAAATATGGAATGTCTCTCTAATTATTTCAATATTTAAGTTTTCTCAGCAATGTCTTTTAGTTTTCAATGGATAAATGATACAATCCTTTCTGAAAGTTCTTCCGAGGTCAGCAGATGGTGTGGAGGTAAAGGCAGATGGATTTCACATGGGCCACTGCACAGTGTGACTCCTGGAACCCACAGCTTAAAAATCAAGCTGAATTTGTGTGGGTGTGTGTCCAAAATTCCAAGAGGAGAATGGAGGATAATGGATTGTGATGTGGTCATTACTCCCAGTGGTGCTTCCCCCCATCCCCACCTCTGGCTAGTGCATACATCCTATAGGAAAAAAATAATTCTTCTAAGGTATTTTATTCTTTCTGATTCCATAATGAATACAATTGTATTCTTTTATTATATTTATAATTGATACATAGTAACTGTACATATTTATGGGATGCAATGTGATGTTTCAATACACATTGTATGCATTAGGTTAGTGAGGATAGGAAGGTGTGGGGGGAGATGTTGATCAGTGAGTACAAAGTTACAATTAGTTAAGTAGATTAAGTACTGGTTTTCTATACATGTAGGCCTCTGCCAACAAGCTTAAGAGTAACATCTCTCTGGATGCTAATCTGTCGGTGTCCACCCTTGGGGCTTGGTCTTGTGAAGAAAAGAGTTAAAGAATGGAGCAAGATACAGAAGCAGAGATGCAGGTGAGCACAGTCAAGCTGTGCTGCTCAATCATGCTGAGTTTCTTTATTTATACATTTTATCAGACACAGTGAACTGTTCAAAAGCTTTCAAGGATGTGGTTGAAGTTCTACAGTTAGAGATAAAGACTTTAGTGCAGACGTTTTCTGACTTTGTTACTATCATGTGTGATCCTGTTATGTGTCAAAGGTCAATCCAGTTTACTTCTGCTATTCCTCTGAAACTCTGAGGAAGGCTGTCTGAGTATGCATCAATGAGGATAATGTGTAAGCCATAAACATTATATAGAGCAGACATCACATGACCTAGCCAGGATCAAGATGTTTCCCAGGCCCCACAGAGATATTTCCACAGAGCCTCTGGGATCTAAGGCATGCGTCAGCTGGTTCCAGTGAGTAATTAACAAGACACGCAGATAACTGCGTCATATTGCCAGGCTGCATACCTTAACATATACACAGTAGGATGGCTATAACCAATAATGTATTGTATATTTTAAGATAATTCCATTTTGTATTGCTCATATTTCAAATATAGAAATAGAACTGCATTTTGCATTTTGTATCCTGTGATCTTTCTATATTTGCTTATGAATCCTAATGGTTTTTGTTTTATTTCCACAGACTATATACCAAATCATGTTATTCATAAATAGAAATAGTTATACTTACTTTCAGATTTCAATGTCTTTTAAACACCCTTTTCAGCCTTATGGCACTGACTAGAACCTATAGTAAACATTGGATAAAAGTGTTGAGAACTTGTATTCTAGCCCTGTTTCTGATCATAAAGGGGAAGCACTCAGTCTTTCACCACTAACTATGATGGTAGCGGTGGAATAATTATATTGCAGTTCCATGGTATATGAGAAGTCACCTTTCTCTTGTCCCTTTCAAGATTTTTTTCTTTCTTTCAAAAATGTTAGTATGATTGGCAAAAATGTGGATCATTTTGTGCTTATCCTACTTGGGATTTGATAATCTCAAGATTTGTTGATTTGTAATGTTTTTCATTGAACTTGAAAAGTTTTTTCTTTCACATTTTATTGATTTACAAAAGAATTTAATCTAAATATTTTCAATAGCAAGTGCAGCTGTTATATACATATCAGTGAATACATGGCTGACTATTTGCATAAAACTCAATAAGTAGAATGAACGTGCTATAAAGTGGCAGCTAGCTGAGGCTATATAGCTTACTGTGGTCATGAGAAATTTGGAAGGTTTTTGACCAATCCTTCTCCAAAATATGTTTTGTACCTTTGTTTCTTACATCTTATTCTTGGAATCTTATTGTATCTATTTGGCCCCATTGGTCACTGAGGCTCTGATTATTGTTCTTCATTCTTTTATCTCTCTGTTCTTTAGGTAGAATGACTTGTATATTTATTATTTATCAATTAATTTATTTGTTTTTGCTATAGGGTGTGTGTACTCACAAGAAAGACAGAGAAAAACAGAAAGTAAGATATCACCCCCAAAGGGGGATGGCCACATCACAATCCCTTCTCCTCCATTCTCCTCTTGGGATCTTGGGCATGCACACACATGCACTCAGCATGAGTTTAAGCCACCAGATCTGGGACTTGAACTGCAGTCGGCTACATGGGAGTCCAGTGACATAGCTGCTGGTTCCAAGAATGACTTATATTTATCTATATTTAAGTTAACTTTGTTCTGCCATCTCAAATATGCTGAGTACATACAGTGAATTTTAAAATTTCAGTTATTGCACCTTCAGTTGTAGAATTTCCATTTGGTTCGTGTGTGTGTGTGTGTGTGTGTGTGTGTTGAATCTTCAAGACAGTGTTTCACTCTGTTGCAATCCTTCTGCCTCAGCCTCCTGAGTAGGTGTTCACCATCATGCCCAGATTTTTAGACTGGGTCAGGAATCAAACACAGGCCTCCTATATGTGGCCTCAGCCTTCTAAGAAGCACCATCCAGAACCGTTTCATAAGTAGGCATCCACTTATTTTTTTAAGTTTATTTACTTATTCCAAAAAGGGAAAGAGATGGGGAAACACTCCCGAGTCTTCATGCCAAGATCTCATCTCCAGCTTTAGCCAGCAAGAAGCACAGGCACATATGCATGTAGCCAGAGTGCACAGGGATACCTCAGTATGCAAACATAGAACCTTTCCATATGGTCTCAGCATCACTGAGTGTTGTGTTGCCATTGTGCCATAGTGGTTGGCCTATTGGGTTCTCTTTGGAAGTTTACATTTCTTTATTGAGATTTACTATTCATTGTGCCATTATAATTATATTTTTCCTTAATTATTTAAAAAATGTTTCCTCGGGACCAGCAGTTGGCGTAATGGCTATGTCACTGAACTCCCATGTAGTCGACCACGGTTCGAGTCCCAGACCTGGTGGCTTGAACTCACGCCGGGCGCATGTGTGTGAGTGCCCAAGATCCCGAGAGGAGAAAGGAGGAGAAGGGATTGCGGTATGGCCAACCCCCTGGGGGGTGATTTCTCTCTTTCTGTCTCTCTCTTTCTGGCAAGTGCACTCGCCCTATAGCAAAAACCTCTCCAAATAAATAAATAAAATAAAAAATGTTTCCTTTAATTCCTTGAGCATATTTATGAGTTACTTTGAAGTCTTTGTCTGCTGAATCCAACATCTGGGTCCACTCAGAAGCAGTTTCTATTTACTACATTGTGCTGGAATTTGTGTCATTCTTTTGTTCTCCTTATCATGTCTTCCAATTTTATTTGTTGGAAACTAGACACTTTATATAGCATATTGTAGGAGCTCTGGATTTTTTTTTTCTTGAGGGTGCTTGTTTCATTTCATCTATAGAAACTTGCATTTAATCTATACAATCTGTCTCCCTCATGCTAGGTGTCCTGGCCTCCTAGGAGTTACCCTTGAGTTTACATAATCTGGGGGTCAGCAAAAGATTTATCAGAGGTAATGCTCAGACAACTCGAGTCAATGAGGCATGCCTTCACTGCTGATGAATGTATATAGGGTTTTGTATGTACGTAAAAATTCAAGCCACTCTCGAGTACCCTCTAGATTTTAATTCCCACCAATTTCTTCAAAATACATTCATATAGCTTGCTGACCTGTCAGTAATAGCTCCACTATGATTTGCTCCTGTCCAGAATTCCCTTACTAAATTTCAGCTCATCAGTTGGCCTGTCACTGACCCCAACCAGGGCTGAACCTCAGAATAGCATTATTACTGACTTTACCAGCTCATTTTCTACAAAATTTGCTGCTTTTATTGACAAAGAGCTAATATAATTATCCTCAAACTACTTCAAAAACTGAAGTGAATGGAACCTTCTGAAACTCAATCTATAAGACTAGCATTATACTGAAGCCAAAACCAAAAAAAGGCCCAACAAAAAAAGAGTACTACAGACCAATATCCATAATGAACATAGGGATACCAAATACTAGCAAATTGACTCCAATATCAAATAAAAATGATTATACATAATGGCCAAATGGAATTAATCTCAGGGATATACAGATGGTTCAACATAAATGTGGTACACCATATCAAAAGAGCAAAGGACGAAAACCATATGATCATCACAACAGATGCTTGAAAATATCTGACAAAATTTAGTATCTCATTATAGTAAAAAGCACTCAATAAACTTGGTATAGAAGGAATCCAGTTCAATACAATTAAAGCCATCTATGAAAATCCACAGATAAAATAATACTTAATGAAGGAAAAAATGAAATCTTTTTCTCTGACTACTGGAACAAAATAAGAATGCTTGCTTTTACTATTCTTGCCCAACATAGTATGGGAAGTCCTAGCCAGAGAAAGAAATAAGGGGTATCCAAATGGGAAAGGAGGAAGTCAAATTTCCTTCTTTGCAGAGGATATGATAATATACATAGAAATCACAAAAGATTACACACACATGCACACACACAAACCTCTTGAAACTGGTAAATGAATCCAGTAAAGTTACAGGATACAAAATTAACATGAAAAATCACTAGCATTTTTATACACCAAAAGCACAATAGCTGAAAAAGATATTCAAAATGAAATCCGACTTATAATAACTACAGAGAAAATAAAATACTTAGAAATAAATTTAACCAAAGAGTTGAAAGACTGCTATAATAAAAACTTGAAGAAACTGATGAAAGAAAATTAAGTATATATTTTAAAAAACATTTTATTTTTATTTACTTACTGATTATTATTTTTAATAATTTATTATTTTTATACACTGAATAACTATAGATCATTTAGCTTGTAAAGAGTATTTACCCAATATGAAATAAACTTCAGATCAGTCCAGTTGAGAATACTATACACATTATCATCAACAAGTAATAAACCATTTCTGTGCCCCACCAATGTCTTATCTCTTTATTTTTTTCTTCGTAATTTACTTCTCTACACCCTTCCCCTCTCCCACCCTCCTTCTACACTGTCTCTAGTGTCCATAACTATTTTTAATGCTTTTATGTTCTCCAGTCTTTCAGCCTCTACTATGGAGTGTGGACAGTCAGTTTATGTTAAGTGGAGACATACAATAGCTCTCTTTCATAGCCTGACTTACTTCACTCAGCAGTAAATCTTCCATATTTATTAAATTTTCCATATTTATCTACTTTCTATCAAATGCCAGGGTCTTGTTTTTTTGTTTGTTTGTTTTGTTTTGTTTTTGGCTGAAGAGTATTTGATGGAGTATATGTGCCACACTTTTTCAATCTTTTCATCTGTTTATGGACATTTGGGTTGGTTCCATGTCTTAGAAATCATGAATAATACTGAAATAAGAAAAAATTATTAAAAAAAGTTACACATCATGACCAAGTGGGACTCACCCCAAAAATGCAAGATGGTTCAGCATACATGAATCCATAAATGTAATGCAACATATCAGCAGAGCAAAGGAAAAAAGCCATGTGATTATCACAATACATGTGGAAATACTAGGATATACAAAGTACCCAATTCAGCAACAAGAAAAAAAAATAAGCATTTTAAAAATGGGCAAATGGGGGCCAGCATATGATGTAGCAGTTTTATTGCTGGACTCCCACATGGCTAACCACGGTTCAAGTCCTAGACCTGGTGGCTTGAAACACCAGGCACATGTTTGTGCCTGCCTAAGATCCCAGGAGGAGAAGAGATTGAGGCATGGCCATCCGCTTTGGGGGGTGATTTATCACTTTTCTCTCACTGGTTCTGTCTCTCTCTCTCTCTCTCTCCAGTGAGTGCATGCACCCTAACACAAAACCCTCTAAAAAAAAAATGGGCAAATGACCTAAGTAAACTTTTTAGTTGTCAAACAAAAATATACAAAAGTCGAACAAACATGAAAAAAGGCTTGGTATCACTAATCAATAGGGAAATGCAATTCAAAACTATAACAAACTATTTCACATCAGTTAGAGTATCTATCATCAAAAAAGATAAAAAATAATAAATGCTGGTGAGGATGCAGAGAAAGATACTTTTACACTTGGTGGGGATGTAAATTAGTACAACTAATATGGAAAATAATATGAAGTGTCCTCAAAATACTAAAAATAGAACTGCCATATGACCCAGCAGTCCCACTACTTGATATATATCTGAAAGCAGGTAATTAAATATGTTGCAAAGATATCTGCACCCAAGTATTTATTGCAGTGTTATTCACAATAACCAAGATATGGACTCACCCTAAATGTCCATTAACAGACAGACAGATAAAGAAAATGTAGTGTTTATATACAATGGAATACTACTCAGCCATTAGAAAAGCTGGAGTCCTGACATTTGAGATTCATTTATGTCTGGAAGACATTATGTTAACCAAAACAAGCAAAACACAGAAAGAGAAATACCATGTGGTCTCCCTCCTACATGAAAAAAAAAAATTAAATGACCTGATAGACGTAGAGATGGGGCTAGCCCTACTAGAGAGGTTAAGAGAGACGGATTTCACATAGATCAGCCCTGGTGGCTTGAAAAACATGACAGGTGACTACTCATGGGTACTGCAAATCCCAAAAAGATAGAAGAAGGGAGGAGAAGGGAATGTGTCATGACCATGTCCTATTGTGAGCTACTTTCTTCCTGGCTTTCTCTTTCTTAGGCAAACACAAATCACCTGTGGAAATTAAAAAAAAAAAAAAAGAAAAAGAAGAAGAAGACAGATGAAGAATGAATAGTAGAGTAGTAGAGGTAGGAAGGATGGGGGAGTATATAGGAATGTCAATTGACAGAAACAAAATTACAGACAAATAAGAGGAGCAATGTCTAGTGTTATAAAATATAGTAAGGAGACTGTAGTTAACAACCTACTATATATCTCAGAGTACCTGAAAAAAGATTATTTTAACTGTTCTCAACGCAAAGTAATGACAAATGGTTAAAATGATGGGTATAATGGGTGCTGGCCAACCACATGACCAACCATGGTTCGAGTCCCAGACCTAGCGGATTGCATTCTTACTTTCCCTTTCTCTTTCTCTCTCCCTCTCTCTCCCTCGTGCGCATGCGTTCTGTCCTTGTCTGGTCAAATTAAAATAAATAAGTAAATTTTTTAATTACCCTGATTTAACCATTCATGTACTGAAAAACTACATTGTACCCCCACAAATATGCACAATTTGTATTTGTTAATTGTTTAAAATGCCATATAACAAACTGAACAAATAGTATGGGCCAAAATGTACACAAAAGTATGCTATAGGGACCAGCAGTTGTGTAATGGCTATATTGCTGGACTCCCATGTAGTCGACCATGGCTCATGTCCTGGACCTTGTGGCTTAAAATTTATGCTGGGCACGTGTGTGTACATGCCCAAGATCCCAAGAGGAGAATGGAAGAGAAGGGATTGCGGCATGGCCATCCCCCCAGGGGGTGATTTCTCGCTTTCTGTCTCCCTCTCTCTTTCAGTCTGTCTGGCAAGTGCATGCGCCCTATAGCAAAGACCCCTCAAAAAAAAGTATGCTATAGATGTCCCACATATTATTAATAAACAATAATAAAAGGCGTCATTTTCCTGGATTGTACGACAGTTTGTCATACAATTTGTTAACTTTTTTAAGTTTATAATTGTTGTGATGTCTTTTTCATTATAAAAAATAATCACTTTCATACCTAACAAAAAGCAATAATTTCTTGTGTTACAGAATACAATAAGGAGGATATAGATGACAACAACCTACTATATATCTTAGAGTAACTAAAAGTAGTTTTGAATGTTCCTAGTACAGAGTAATGACAAATGGATGAGATGACAATAATACTAATAACTCTGACTTAGTCATTACACATTGTAATCTTGTACAGAAAAATCAAATTGTACTCCTGCAGATATGTGAAGCAAATGTGATAATCGCTGCACTACAGAAACACGTTCATACTACAAATACGGACAGTTATCCTATGTCAATTTAAAAACGGGAAGGGGGAGACATGCTGAATCTCCCTTTCTTAATTCTTAATACTAAATTTATAAAAATATAATTATAGAAATAAAGTATAGCAGTCAGCAGGCTCTGGACTACCACATGGCCAACTGTAATTCAAGTCTTGGACCTGGTGGCTTGCATTTTCACGTTCTCTCTCTCTCTCTCTGGCCTGACACTGAGGCAAGACCCGCTACGCCAGTTCCAGTCATGGCACCCCAAGCCCAGAGACACTCTATCTCTGTCAGTCAGGACGACCTCAGCTCTACAGCAGACCCCACTTTCATCTCCAGACCCCTAGACTAAGGGACACTGAGGCAGGGCCCTCGTCCCAGCTTTAGCCCTGGTAACCCAAGCCCAGAGACCCTTTATCTCTGTCAGCCAGGTAGGGATATTTTTTCCTTCTCTTCTTCTTTCATTTGTTAAATTCACAATTCTCCTTACCACACAGGACTGCTCCCAGCTCTACAGCAGACACCACTTCCATCTCCAGAACCCTGGTGAAATTTTTCTTTATTCACCTTCTTACTTTCTTCTCGCTTATTTGGTCCTCTCTTCCTCTTCCTCCACCCTCCCGGATGGACGAGATAGGTCTAGAATCACAGTTCTGAAATTCCCTAGTATTGTAATAGTCCCTAGGGTCCTCCCTTTTAGTGAACCACCTGCAAAAAAGGATATAATGTTCTTCAGACACCTGAATAGAATACTTCTTCTTGGTCCACATTGCTAAACACAACAGAAGAGAGACTATGGCACTCAGGAGTCCACAGAAAAAGGAAAAACACTTGTGCCTAGTTGAAGAAACATTCTCCAAAATGGTATTCCAAAGTGAATACATCTCCCAATGGCTAGAAGTAGAAGAAGAGCCTCAGGTCTGAATAAACCAGTAAATATGTCTCCATCAAAAGAATACAGTGACTCCCTTCCATTTCTCGAAGAAAAACAGAGGAAGTTAACAAAACATCAGAGAAAGAATTTAGAACATTCATGGTGATAAAATTCTATGAGTTAGAACAGAAAAGAGACAATGAACTACAGGAGATTAGGAAGTCCGCCCACAATATTAAAGAAGAAATGGACATGCTAAGAAAGAGTCAGATGGAACTATTAGAGATAAAGTCTATAATACAGAAAGTCAAAACTCTCAAAAGTATTAAAAGTCGACTAGACCATGCTGAAGATCAAATCTCTGACATAGAAGATAAAACCTCTGACCTACAGAAAACTACCAAAAAGATAGAGAAAATAACAAAAAACATGAGGTTAATATATGAGAAATAGTAGATTCCATTAGACACCCTAACATCTGAATAATTAGTATCCTGTGGAGGGCATTGCATATGGAAGCCATCTTGAGAGCTATCTGCCATCTTAGAAACCTTAGGCTTCACTTCCTCATTGAGCAAACCATGTCTCAGAAATCATGTGACCAACTGTTGCTAGGCAATGGGAGATCCACCCACATCAATGATTGGCTCATACTGTTGTATCTCTTTTTGGGCAACCAATCGGTACCCACCAGCCTGTATTTAAAGCACAGTTTGCTCTGCAATAAACGAAGACTTGATCAGCACCTCATCTGGTCTCCACTCTGTGTATGTCTGTGGGAATCTTGCCAGCCTGAACACAAAGAGTCCCCTTTTTTACCATCCTCACCCAGGTACCCGTTTGACTGTCCTGCAGGCCAGGGCAAGTGGCACCCAACGTGGGGCCTGAGAAAGTTGTTTAATTTGTGCCACAGTTTCCAGAAGTAGTACGGACATAGTGAAATAAGCACTATCAGTATACAAGTTCAAGGGAGGATCAGGAAAAACAGAGAAAACTGCAACAACTGCCTGCAGTTCAACTAACTGAGCTGACATTGAGGATGTTGTAAATGTGCCCTATCAAGTTTAGGTTGAGGTTGTAGGGGTTGGATAATACCCAATTCATTTTTTCCCAAGCCTTTTCCTGGTGTATAACCTTGAATCAGCATTTGTGCAGTTACTGTATCATTTGGGTTGAACATGAGGAGACTCATTTGTGATAATAGGTCTCACTTGGGGTGGCCCCCTATTTTTTGATGTTTCTTTTATAATTGAATTTGTTCTTCAAGATGTTTAATTTTATGCAAAATCTCTTCCCTAGGATCAATATCTGACATCACCAAAGGTGATGCAGATGTGACCAAATTGTAAGATGGTGGTCGTTTTTTGAAAGGTGGCCATTTTGAATTATTATACTCAACAGCCTCCATTTCTGAATTTTCTTTCTCAGGTGGTCATTTTGAATTGTTGTACTTGGCAGCCTCTATTTCCAGAGTTTCTTCTTCAGGTGGCCATTTTGGGTTTGGGTCATTGTATTTGGCTGCCTTTGTTTCTAAAGTTTCTTTTTCAGACGGCCATTTTGAGTTATTATACGTGGCAGTCTTTGTTTCTAAAGTTTCTTTTTCAGGCAGCCATTTTGTCTTTGTTTCTAAAATTTCTTCCTCAGAATCAGCCAATTGACCATCCGAACTCTGTAAGAGAAGGGGATTAATTTTTTCTGAGGTTTTGTAGGATTTGTAATCTCTTCATTTACCCTAGATTTTTAAAATTGTTTTGCCCTAACATCCAATTGTTTATTAGAATTTATTGTTTTTTCCTCACTATCTAAAGAAATTAGATCATCTTTTTCTTTTTGCACAATTTGTTCTCCTTCTGCAACAACTGTTGCAATTTTGGGGTCAGTTGACTGGAGTTTAATGATTTTATCTATTAAATTCCAATAAGAAAAAGTTGTTATTGGGAACTTTCCTGGTCCAAATGTGATGTAGTAATCTTTTAAAGCATCACCTACCCTCTTCCACCTTGCTTCATCAATAGTGCCTTCTTGAGGAAACCAGGGACACACCTCTTTTAGAAAATCAAAAAAGGAAAGAAATTGTTTAATTCTAATTTTAACTCCGTGTGTCCTAAGAGCATCATTAAGCCCCTGAACAAATAATTCATGCTTACTCATTTGTTGTCCCATAATTGCACCAGGAAGTTATTTAGTATCTCTGTATTACTACTTACCTTCCACAGTTACCTGTCCAGGATATTTTACGGTGCACTTCACCCTGATCCTCTTGGCCCAGGGCCTCCATGTTCAGGCACCACTTGCCCTGACCTGCAGGACAGTCAAACGGGCACCTGGGTGAGGATGGTAAAAAAGGGGACTCTTTGTGTTCAGGCTGGCAAGATTCCCACAGACACACACAGAGTGGAGACCAGATGAGGTGCTGATCAAGTCTTCGTTTATTGCAGAGCAAACTGTGCTTTAAATACAGGCTGGTGGGCACCGATTGGTTGCCCGAAATACAAATGAGATAGAACAGTATGAGCCAATCATTGATGTGGGTGGATCTCTCCAGTTGCCTAGAAACCCAACCGCCCCCCAGAGAGGACAGTTGGTCACGTGATTTTTGAGAAATGGTTTGCTCAATGAGGAAGTGAAACCTAAGGTTTCTAAGATGACAGACAGCTCTCAAGATGGATTCCATATGCAATGCCCTCCACAGTATCCCAGAAAGGGAAGAAACTAATAACAGCATGGAAAATTTATTCTGTGAAATACTCAAAAAAAATTTTCCAATTCTAGAGAGGCACTGAACCATTTAGACCCAAGAAATACAAAGGACCCCAAATAGAATCAACCCAAGAAGATCTTCCCTAAGGTACATCTTAGCCAGATTGGCCAAGACCACAGATAAAGACAAGATACTAAAACTAGCAAGAGAGAAACGACGAGTTACTTACAAATGTCATCCCATCAGGCTAACACTGGACTTCTCAATGGAAACAATGCAAGCAAGGAAAG
>NW_006204286.1:556490-579355 GCF_000334495.1 Tupaia belangeri chinensis
AAGAGTGTGAAGACATATTGAAAGTGTTAAGAGAGAAACAATTTCAACCAAGATTATTATATCCTGTAAGATTATTCTTCAAATGGGAAAAATAGATTAAGATCTTCTCAGTCAAATAAAACCTGAGAGAATTTGTCTATCCCAGACCAGCTCTTCAAGAAACCCTGAAGAAAGTACTGTTACAGGAAAACTAAAGAATGAACAGCCAGAAAAAAAGGAATAAAGGCAACCAAGAAAATGCCTAACTTAAACATAGGGACAGGTTGAGTAACATCAATAAAAATATTAAATGTTAATAGAGTAAATTCTCCAATCAAGAGACACAAACTAGCTGAATGGATAAAAAACAAATAAAATATAAAATAAAATAAAATAAAATAAAATAAATCCAGAAACCCTCTATCTGTTGTCTACAGGAAACCCACTTCATATAAAGGCATACATAGACTGAAATAGAAAGGTTGGAAAAAGGTTTTTCATGCAAATGGGAACCAAAAAAGAGCTGGAGTTGTGATACTAATTTCTGACAAAATAGGCTTGAAAACAAAAACTGTTTGAAGAGACAAAGAAAGACACAATATTGTACTAAAAGGGTCAATCAATCAAGGAGCTATAACACTTATAAATATCTATGCACCTAACAAAGGAGCACCCAAATATGTGAAGGAAAGGCTGGTAGACCTGAAAAGGGAGATAGACTGCAACACACTAATTGTTGGAGACCTCAACACTGCACTATCCCTTCTGGACAGATCATCTAGAAAAAACTTGGCAATGAGATAAAGGATCTAAATGATATAATAAATAAAATGGACTTAATAGACATCTATAGAACTTTCCATCCAAAAACCAGGAGATAACACTTTTTTCTTACCCCCACATGGAATCTTTTCAGAAATAGACCACATGATAGGGCACAAAGCAAGCCTCTATGTATTCAACATCATAGAAACTATATCCAGCATCTTCTCCGATCATGATGGAATTAAACTTGAGTTTAATTTCAAGAGAAGTCCTCAAAAATACTCACATACAGGGAAACTAAATAACTTACTCCTGAATGGCTCCACAACTACTGAAGAAACAAAGACTGAAATCAAAGGATTCATGGAAGTGAATGACAATGACACGAGTTTCCATAATCTTTGAGACACTGCTAAAGCAGTCATAAGAAGGAAGTTCATAGCAATTAGTGCACTTAATAAGAAAATGAAAGGAAGGCAAATGGATCACCTAACATCATGCTTCAGAGAATTGGAAAAGCGACAGTAGAAAAAATCAAAAAAAAAAAAAACTCCAGGAGAAAGGAAATAATAAGGATACAAGCAGAAATAAATGAAATAGAAAATAAACGAACTATATGGAACATAAATTAAAGAAAAAGCTGGTTCATTAAAAAGATAAACAATATCGATACACCACTAGCGAAACTTAACAAGAAAAAGAGAGAAAGGAACCAGATAAATCAAATCAGCAATGAAGTAAGCAATATAAGAACAAAGTAGAAATACAAATCATCATTAGAGGATACTATGAAGAGCTATATGCCAAAAAACAAGACAATCTGGATGAGATGGACAAGTTCCTGGATACATATAGTCTACCAAGATTGAGCCAGGAGGATATAGAAAGTCTAAATAGGCCCATAACAAGCCAGGAGATTGAATCAGTAATAAATAACCTCCCAACAAAGAAAAGCCCTGGTCCTGATGGATTCACCTCTGAATTCTACAAAACTTTCAAAGAGTAGTTAACCTCCATTCTGTTCAAGTTATTTCTAAAGATCCAAAAGGGTGAATCTCTCCCTAATTCATTCTATGAAGCCTCTATCACTCTTATCCTTAAAACAGATAAGGACAGAACAAGGAAGGAAAACTATAGACCAATATCTCTGATGAATATAGACACAACGATTCTCAATAAGATACTAGCAAATCATATCCAACAACTTATAAAAAACATTAAACATCGTGATCAGGTAAGCTCTATTCCAAGAATGCAAGGTTGGTTCAACATATGCAAAACCAAAAATGTAATACACCATATTAACAGGAAGAAAGATTAAAAACCATAAGGTCATATCAATTGATGCAGAAAAAGCATTTGATAAGATACAACATCCCTTCACAATAAAGACTTTGAGCCAAATCAGCATGGAAGTGTCATTTCTCAACACAATAAAAGCTATCTATGAAAAACCCATAGTGAACATCATCCTCAATGGAGAAAAGCTGAAACTTTTCCATTAAAAACGGGTACAAGACAAGGATGCCCACTTTCTCCACTCCTTTTCAATATAGTACTGGAATTCCTCACCAACGCAATCAGAAAAGAGGAAAAAATAAAAGTCATTCAAATAGGAAAAGAAGAGGTGAAACTCTCTCTATTTGCAGATGACATAATGTTATACATAGAAAACCCAATGGTTTCCATGAACAAATTTCTGGAAGTAATACATGAATACAGTAAAGCTGCAGTATATAAAATCAGTATACAGAAATCTTTACCATTTGTATATACAAACAACAGGCAGACTGAGATAGAACTGACAAAAGTTATTTCATTTACCATAGCCACAAAAAGTATAAGATACTTAGGAATAGATCTAAGCAAAGAAGTTAAAGACCTCCACAAGGAAAACTGGGAGAAGCTAAAAACAGAAATTGAAAATGACACCAAAAAGTGGAAGGACATCACGTTTTCCTAGGTTGAAAGAAATAATATAATCAAAAATCACAATTCTACCCAAATTAATCTACATATTTAATGCAATCCCAATCAAAGTACTAGGCACATTCTTCACAGATCTAGAAAAGACAATCATAAAATTTGTCTGGAATTATAAAAGACCCCATATTGCCAAAGAAATTCTGCACAAGAAGAGTAGAATGGGTGGCATCTCACTCCCTGACCCCCAAAAATATACTACAAAGCTGTGGTAATCAAAACAGCATGGTACTGGCACAGAAAGAGGCATGTGTACAAATAGAACAGAATAGAGTCCCCAGAAATAAATTCCCAAACATACAGTCAACTGATTTTTGACAAGGGGTACCAGTAAATCGGGTAGAAAAGGAAAACCTATTCAGCAAATGGTGCTGGAAAAACTGAATTTCCACCTGCAGAAAGATGAATCTGAGCCCTTACCTCTCTCCTTTAACAAAAATCAACTAAAGGCAGATCACAGTTCTAAACCTAAGACCTCAAACTATAAAACTGCTCCTGGAAAACACTGGGGAAACTGGGTGACATTGGGGTAGGCAGAGACTTCTTAAATACGATCCCCAAAATAAACAAGTGAGATTACATCAGATTAACAAGTTTTTGCACGGCAAAAGACACAGTAATTAGTGTGAGTTGACAGTTCTCTTAATGGGAAAATATTTGTGTAAACCACCTGTCAGATAAGAGACTGATAACCAGAATACACAAGGAACTCAAGCAGCTATTCCAAAAAAAGATGATCAACCCTTTCAAAAGATGAGAAAATGAATTGAAAAAACCACTCTTGTAAAGATGACATACAAGGGACCAGCAGTTAGCATAATGGCTATGTCGCTGGACTCCCATGTGGTCGACCACGGTTCAAGTCCCCGACCCGGTGGCTTAAAACTACTCACGCTGGTCACTTGTGTGTGTGTGCCCAAGATCCCGAGAGGGGAATACAGGAGAGAGAATTGCAGAGTGGCCATCCCCACTGGGGGGTGATTTCTTGCTTTCTGTCTCTCTGGCGAGCGCATGTGCCCAATAGCAAAAAAAAAAAAAAAAAAAAAAATATTCTCCAAAGAAAAGAAAAAATGATGACATAGGAATAGCCAAAAGTCATATGAAAAAATGCTCAACATCTCTCACTGTAAGGGAAATGCAGATCAAAACAACAATGAGATACTACCTAACCCCTGTCAGAATGACTAAGAATAAAAAAACAAAAAGTGATAAGTGCTGGCTGAGGTGTGGTGAAAGGGGAATTCTCTTACACTGCTGGTGGGAACGTAAATTGGTCCAGCCACTGTGGAGAACAATTTGGAGATTCCTCAAAAATCTACAAATAGAACTACCACATGATACAACAATCCCACTCCTTGGTATCTACCCAAAGGACAGAGAATTCTTAATTGGAAAAGTATTTGCACATCGATGTTTACTGCAGCACTATTCACAATTGCTAAGACATGGAACCAATTCAAATGCCCAGGACCAGATGAATGGATTGAAAAACTGTGGCACATATACTCTATGTAATACTATTCAGCCAAAATAAAAAAATAAAAACCTGGCTTTTGACAGAAATTGGAAGAATATGGAAGATTTATTGCTGAGTGAAGCAAGACAGGTTATGAAGGAGAGACTTAATATATACTGAGTCTGCACTCTATGACAGAAACTGATTGACTAAAGGATATAGAAACACAGTAAATGGATCTGAATACCATATGTAGTGTGTGTGAAATAGTAGAGGCTGAAGAAGGACATTTAGAAGAAAAATAGAGAGGCAAAGCATTAATGAGACAAAGAAATGTGGTACTATTTGTTAAAGATAATTTTATAGGTTTATCAACTGGACTAGGGTGAAATGTTCACATGTTTAAATATTCACTTTGTAAGCTAAATAATGTGACTGAATGTATAAAAGAAAATGAAACAAAAAATAATAAAGAAAAGAAAAAATAAAAAAAATTCTTTAAAATAATGATAAAAGTATAACAAGTAATGTGTGTATATAACATAAAAAAAAACCCAGATTTTCCATTTTAGTGCAAACCCTACTCTTTTGGATGGCCATTTTCTCATCTTTAATAACTGAAAAGTTAAGGCTTGCATCTCATTATCCTCTACTGTAGCTAGTGTTCCATTATTTCTTCTCACTTTTCCTAAGTGTCTAGTTGTTTCAGTTTCCTTCAGCAATTTCAGTATCAGACAATATCTTTCTGGAACCTGGCATATTCTTACCTATATTCTAAGTTCTTTAGATTACTGTCAATACACTAACTCTGTAAAAGGAGATGGAACCAAATTGTGATTTCTTTTTTCCTGTATTACTTCCTTTTTCAAAAGGCATGACTTGAGCCCAGCAGGTGGTATACTGGTT
This sequence comes from Tupaia belangeri chinensis, assembly GCF_000334495.1. Taxonomy (NCBI): domain Eukaryota; kingdom Metazoa; phylum Chordata; class Mammalia; order Scandentia; family Tupaiidae; genus Tupaia; species Tupaia belangeri. The sequence continues at coordinate 561,580 of NW_006204286.1, forward strand.
AAGGTTCTGGACTCCTGCATGGCCAACTGTAGTTCAAGTCCTGAACCTGGCACCTTAAAAATTATACTGGGTATATGGTGCATGTGTGCTCAAAATCCCAGAAGGACAAGGGAGGAGAAGGGATTACAGCATGGCCAACCCCTCTAAAGTGTGACTTTTCACTTTTCCTCTTGCTGTCTCTGTGGCAAATGTACATGCCCTGTAACAAAAACCTTTTTTTAAAAAAGGGGGCCATAATATATACTATCTTCCTAGTCCCAGTAACCTGGAAAGGTTTCCGCATCCATCCATAAAAGCCCATCTAGTGGTAATGCTGTTTAGAGTACCAGTATCCTTTCTCCATCAATTCTACCTCTTTATAGTTTACATATTTATACATGCATATTTTTCTCTTCACTGTCCTTTGTTCTCCCTCCTTCCTTATACACACAAAGGTAAGGAAATTTCTTTGAGCTTATATCTTTCACAGATTTCCAATAATAGAAATACATATAATAGCATTATCATTCATGCTCATAAGAATTTCAGTTCATTTTAAAAATGCATACAATTAATAGTTTTTGAAAACCCTTAAAATATATGTTGTTTTATAGTTAAAACAATTTTACTATAAAAACAATAGGACCTTTTTTATTTACCTGGTCATAAAGAGGAAAGCTCACAGTCCTATCAAGCAAGAGTATAATGACATTAGCCTTTGGATCTAATTAAATAATGAAGCAGTTTTCACTCTGCTAGCAAATCATATGCAGAAGTAAAACATATTTCAATAAAATGTCATCTCATATTACACTTTAATTACCTTCGTTTTTATTAAACTCCAAATAAAGTCACGTTTCTGTGGGTCAATGAAAGTGACTTTAAAAAATAAGGAAAAGGTTAGTGATGGAAGTGGTACTTGGTTTGGGAAACATCTGCTGTTCTATCACTTATCATTACAGCTATATTTGATTTTCCACACAGAAAATTGTTTGCACCTGTCCTCAGCATTTTTTCCCAGCACATATTTACAGCATATCATTAATACTCACTGTTTCCTCTGCTAAACAACACTTCACACTGTTGAATCAGTGCTGCTATACATGTGAGATGAAGGTGATTTAGCCATTTATCACTGTTCTGGCAGCCATTAAGTACCTGGACACAGGTATTCTCCTCAGAAGGCATTATAACGGACTATTTGCACTGAGTATTGTCAATCAAGCCATATAATTAAATCAAGTAGAATAAATAATTTGAATTGTATACTGAGATTATACACTTTCAAGGATGCACTGACATCATTGGTTTTATTCTATCATTACATTATATCTGATTAAGGTTTAGAGCCACTAGGAAAATATCTTTAAATGCTTGAGGGGTGCTACATAGCTCATATTTTATTCTTTTGCTTATTTCCCAGTATCTTTTAAAAATAGAACAGGCGATATCTCTTGCATCAGGTAAGAAGAATGTGATCTTTCCTGCACTTCCTGGATATAATCCAGTCCCCTTAGCAAACGACTTGGGCCTGATTGGTCCAGTATTCCTATTAAGGCCTAGTTTTCATGGGCAAGATGGCCCACTAAAGATGGAACTCATTTTTTTTTTTGAAATATTAGACTAGGCATTCATTTACCTGATAGGATATTATACTCTGCACTTCTCTGTGCTAGTGAAAACTATGCCTATAAACCTCTTTCTCAGCAGCCTACATTATTAGACTAGAAGATTCTAAATATGAAATATATTATTTTCTCTTAATGGAGGTCAAATAACAAAACTTCTGTCATGAGGTTATAGATGGTTTATCATAGCATTTCTGCTCTAAAGTTGGGCAAAAATTCTACAGAAATTGAGCTACTAAAATTGTTCAATATGTTGTGCTTTAAATAAGGAAGAGAGATTCCCATCAAAACCAAGCACTTGATTGTTACTCTCCCTTTTTAGTTTAACTCCGTGAATTACCATCAAAATGAAGGGGGTGATGCAAGGGTGGTAGATGAAAAGGGACAGAGAGTGTAGCTACTATGCATTTAGATGTATTTATTGCTTTTAAAAAAATAAAAAATAACCAGCCCCACAACACACACACAAGTTTTAATTGCCCTTGCTTTAGAATCAGATTGCTTGGATTCAGACCTTGGCTTGGCCATGTATTGTGTGATATCTTGAAAGTAATTAACCTCTCTATGCCTGACTTTCTTCAACCATGAAAAAATGGAGATAATAAAAATGCTTGCTTACCTGGTTGAATTAATGTATATAAACAAACTGAAACCATGTCAGTTCCAGAGTACATGCTTTGCACATTTTAGTTATTAGATAATTATTAGTTTTTCTAAATTATAAAATCAAATTAATAAAAGTTAAACATGGATTTTTATTTATTTTAATACTTTATTCATTATTATTATTATTATTATTATTATTAATTTTGTAAAAGTTTGCTATAAGGCACATGTGCTCACTAGAGACAGGGGAGGGGGGGGAATGAGAAGGCAAGTGCCCAGGTCTGGGACTTGAACCACAGTTGACCATGTGAAAGTCCATCCCAGCACCTTAAACATCATAACACCTGCTGGCCCCAAACATGGCTTTTTAAAAAGAAATACACACTTTCTATTCTAAAGACAAGGTTGCTTTGCTTGTGTTTTTCTTATTGACCTCATTTATTTGCTAGATATTTCCTCTGATCTCCCTTGTTGTAAGATGGTGATTATCTAGAAATCAAAACTCTTATTTCAGTAGACATCATAGCTACTTCTAAATATGTTAAAACAGGATGAGAGCAGCATTTGTAACATATTTCTCTTGACTCATTGATTTAATTTAGCTTGGGTCCATGGTGAAAGCTTCACTTGGAATTTGGAAGCACTTTTTCTTATGATCTATTCCAAGAGGCTATTTCTTTTGAAAAACCTAGCAGTCTAAGGTATATGGCGGATACAGTAAGCAGAATAAGTAGGTATTTTCTACCTGGAAAAATGTATAGAAGTAAGAATTCTGTATTTTTACAAATATAATTGTATGTAATTTCTTCTTTTTTTTTGCTACTAAACCAATACTGAAATAACTTTTCATCTGAAAATGAGATTTTTTTATTAGCCCTAAAATTCTACAATTTTCTAGATGTTTCAAACAGAGCCTATAATAGTCTAATTTTTTTGTTTCTATACTTATTTTAATAAAATCTTCTGTTTTATTGTAATTACTTTATTCACTTTTTTTTTTGGAGAGATTTTTACTGTAGGGCGCGTGTGCTTGCCAGACAGACAGAGAGAGACATAGAGACAGAAAACGAGAAATCACCCCCCAGGGTGGATGGTCACGCCGCAATCCCTTCTCCTCCATTCTCCTCTCGGGATCTTGGGCACGCACGCACATGCGCCCGGCGTGAGTTTTAAGGCACCGGGTCCGGGACACGAACCGCGGTCAACTACGTGGGAGTCCAGCGACATAGCCATTACACTAACTGCTGGTTCCCCTTTATTCAATTTTTAACTAAATTCAGAATGTATAATTTACTTAAACTATTGCCAAATGTGTTTTGTACTTTAGAGAAAACAACCAATAAAGAGTTTTGATCTGCTTTTGGCAAAGAAAAAAGATACAATTAAGACTCTCTCAAGGTCTTTTCTAGTAGTAGCAGTTTATCATCTTTGAGTAACATCTTTACTCTGTCATAGGGTTATTTATTGAAATATTAGTTTGGGCTTGTTCTCAAAATTTTAGACATTTTTCTCTTCTTCATTCCAAGAAAGGAAACAAAATGTACTCTGAGTTCTGAGCAACGTGTTTCAGAGGATTATAGTTTTTAACTGATTTTGTGTTGCAATAGAAGGATTGTAGGATGCAAGATGCAGAGAAAACCTAGAGCTGAAGCATTTCTGAGAAGAGCAGATACATTACTCCAAAATACACAGAACTGGACATATTCAACATAATAAGAACTGCATAGATAATTAAGACAGTCCTTGCTTCCAAGGAGCTCACCAGTCTTTTGAACAGAAAGGTCTATGAAACTAGGCAATGGCAAGCCAGGCAATGTAATAGAGGCACAGAGAATGTACCTTAAATTGGCAGTTAATTTAGACTAGGAGTAACCCTGTTTTATAGATAAGGAAAGTGAAACTCTGGGAGGTGAATTTGTAAAAAAGATACATGACTAAGAAAGTCAGAGTCTGTATTCAAGCCTAAGTCTGTCTTACTACAAAAATCTCTCTTTTTCCTATTATATATTTGTCCCCATGAGTTTATATCAATGGTATCTAAAACTCCACTTAAAATGGCCTAAGATGATAAATAACACAATCATATGAGATACTGATATTATTTTTCTAATTACTAAATAATTTTACTTAGCTTTTATTATGGAAAGACACAGATGACTTCAAAATGTGTGTGGAAAATGAAATTGAAATATGAATTCATTTTGGAGAAAAATCTTTTTAATGCATCCATAGTTTTTCATAGTATGCAATTTCCAAAAACTTTTTGAAAACCCCTCATATTTATGATTCTCAGACTGGTGAATCACATTTGTCTTATTTTTAAATTTACTTCAGATGTATGCTTTATGGGATTCTTCTAAAACAACTTACAAAAGTAGTAATAAAATATATTAAGTAAAACCAAGAAATATGAGTAAAACAGTCTGCTTATAATCATTAATTAAATTGGCTAATGCTTACTGAAAGTTTTTACTGTGCTAGGCACTGGCAATACACATGGATTTTCAAGGAACCCAGAGTTGGAAGCATTTGTGTCACCTGGGGAAATATAATGATGCTTTTACATTAAAAAAAGAAGAAGAGGGAACCAGCAGTTAGCATAATGGCTATGTCGCTGGACTCCCACGTAGTCGACTATGTTTAGTGTCCCGGACCTGGTGGCTTAAAACTCATGCCAGGCACGTGTGCATGCGTGCCCAAGATCCCAAGAGGAGAATGGAGGAGAAGGGATTGCGGCGTGACCATCCCCTCTGGGGGGTGATTTCTTGCTTTCTGTCTCTATGTCTCTCTCCGTCTGTCTGGCGAGTGCACACACCCTATAGCGAAAACCTCTCCAAAAAAGAAGAAGAAGAAGAAGAAAGAAAAATGACTAGCTCTTTAAACTCTTGGCTAAGGAAATAGATCCCACATGGCCCATCAAAGTTCAAATCCTGGCTCCAGAAGCTTAAAAAACACACCAGGCACATGTGAATGTATATCCAAAAATCCCAACAAGTTGGAGAAATAGGACAGAAGAGATTGCAGCATGACCACCTATCACCGGGGAATGCTTTTAAACCTAGTGATGAAATGTTTTACTCTGTCCTTTTTTACAACCAGGAAAAATAGAAGTATGTCTGTTATCAACTCTTTTGTTCAATGTTGTATTTGAGGTCTTGGGCCATTAAATAAGAGAAAAAAAAAAAAGGTATAGAACTGAAAAGGAAGAAATAAAACTGTCATTACTCACATATCATATAATAATCTACATAGAAAATCAAACAATCTATGAAAATATTAATAATAAGAGTTTAGCAAGATTATTAGTCTCAAGGTCAATATAAAATTATTTTTCCTATAAACGAGCAGCAAATTATTTTCAAATAAAAATTTGAAAACATTATAAGATACCATCCAATAAATAAACATTGACAAAACTTTTGAAATAGCCAGGTAATTGCTAGGCTATGCTGGAGTAACATATAATCCCTGAAATGTCCATGTTTTAACACTATACAGATTTATTTTTTATACCATTTGCAGTTAATGTGAGTCAGACCACACTCTGACACAACTTCCCTTCAAGAGGTGTCTCAGAATTCCCACAATCTTCCAACTTGTGGCAGTGCCAGATAGAATATGTGGTCTATTAGTTATGGAAGGAGGTAAAAGGAATAGAGCAGGCAAACTGGATTTTAACTGCCCAACCACCCTAACCTATCTTCAAAGGAGGGTGGGAAATGTAGAGCTTAACATCAATATTTGGTGAACAGCTATCAGTCTATGCCAAGAATTATGTCATTAAAGAAGAGAAGCTGAACAGGAGCACAGCAGTAATGCAATGATTTGTGAGATAGATCCACAAAAGAAGATTCCAAGTTCACATCCAGAGATCTCCTTGAACATGGTGGGCATGCATGTGTGTGTGTTCCAAAGCTGGCTGAAGCTGGCTAAAGCAGGAGAAAAGATCATGTATGGGATGCCTATCTCTCTCTCTCTCTCTCTCTCTCTCTCTCTCTCTCTCTGTCTGTCTTTCATTCATTGAAAAAAGGTAGGAAAGATGGAAGGAAGGAAAGGACGAAGGAAGAAAAGGGGCAAGGGCAGAAGAAAGGAAGTAAAGAAGGGAGAAAGAGACAGAGACAAAAACATCATGAAATTCTAAATTAAACGAATGATATATGCCATGTTCATGAATTGGAAAGTGGAATAATACTAGATGCAATTCCAATCAAAATCACAATAAGAATTTGTGTGTGTGTAACTTGACAAAGATAATTATAAAATGTGTGTGAGAGAGTAAAAGGCCAAGAATAGCTAAGACAATTTTGAAGAAAAAAATGAAATGGAAGGACTGACTCTACTTTGTATCAGAACCTGTTACAAAGGTTATGTTAATTAAAATAATATGGTATTAGTCATAGCAATGAAATTGAATAAATAATCCAGAAACAAATCTTTGCATATATAGAAATTTGATATTCAATAATGGCAGTATTTCTTTCTTTTTTGGGGGGGTGGGGGGAGAGGTTTTTGCCATAGGGCGTGTGTACTCACCAGACAAACAAAGAGAGACAGAAAGACAGAAAGCGAGAAATCACCCCCTAGGGGGGATGGCCATGCCACAATCCCTTCTCCTCCATTCTCCTCTCGGGATCTTGGGCATGCACGCACACGCACCCGGCATGAGTTCTAAGCCACCAGGTCTGGGATGCGAACTGTGGTTGACTACATGGGAGTCCAGCGACATAGCCATTAAGCTAATTGCTGGTCCCGATAATGGCAGTATTTCTGATTAAAGGGAAAAGGATGAACTAGTCAATAAATGGTATCAGGGAAATTCAATATTCATGTGATGATAAAACTATAAAACCATAAATTATCAACTAGACAAGGGAGAAATGTGCACAAGTTGGAATATTCACTTTGTAAGCTAAATAATGTGATTGAATGTATAAAAGAAAATGAAATTTAAAAATATATAAAAATTCATATGCTAAAAGTTATGGTAGATTTCTATATTATATAATTACCCCAAATAAATTTCAGGTGAATTTAAAGATGAAAGTTAAAAATAAATATAAAAGTTTTTGAACACCACATAGGATATTATTTCCATACTATTGAATTGGGGGAGACTTTCCTAACAAGATGTTAAGTCCAGAGGCCATAAATAAAAATACTGAGTGATTTAACTATATCAATACTGAAAATATCTGTGTAATGAATCACACCATAAACAAAGTTAAAAGCCACAAGGAGAAAAATATGTTTAATATATATAGCAAATAATTACTATATAGAATATAAAATATAACTCTTACAAATCATATTTTATAGTGACAAAGGTACGAATTGAAAAACCATAAAAGAAGTCATTCAAAATTAACCAATGAACATATGCTCAGATGCATAGGTAACAGGGAAATGCAAAGTATAGTATAACAAAATAATATATATGAAAGGGTGTATGTACTTATACCTCATCATATTGGCATATTTTAAAAAGAATGTCTAGTATTATTAACAGCACAAATAAGCCACTTGAAGAACCATTTGGCAATCTATCAACATTTAAAGTGATCATGCTCTTTAAGCCAGAAATGCAATCTCTAAGAATTTATTCATCAGAAATATATGGGTTATTAGATATGTTTGTATGAGATGCTTGTTTATTCATTGCCTGCAATAGCAATAAACCTGGAACCAACCTAAATATTCACTAATAATGATTGATTAAGTGAATTTGATACCATGAAATACTAAGCAATTTTTAAAACATGAAGCAAATTTTTCTATACTGGTATTTTATAAAGTCTAAGATATAATTATCAAAATAAGACAGTTGCATAATTATGAAAAGAACACATTTATTTATTTATTTATTTAGATTTTTGTCATAGGGTACATTCACTCACTGGAGCAAGACAAAGAGAGACAGTGAGAGGGAAAATGAGAAATCACCCCCAGGAGGGATGTCATGCTGCAATCCTTTCCTTTCTGTTCTCCACTCAGGAGTTTGCACACATACACCTGGTGTGATCTTCAAGCCACCAGGTCCAGGACTCGAACCATGGTCGGCCATCTGGGAAACCAGTGGCTTAAGCAACATACAACCTACTGGCCCTGAACAAATTTATCTTTAAAAAACACATTTGTAAAGATCTTTTACCTTTATACTCTGTGTGTGTGTACGTGTGTATATGTGTATGTGTGTATGTGCAGAAAAGTATTTGAAATAATACATGAAACAACAGTTCCACATATGGAGAGGAGTGATAATATAAGTAGTGGTGAAGGAAGTGCGAACAGCTGAGGCCAGAGATCACTTAAACTTCCACTGCTTCACAGCTTTTTCAGGTGCCCAGATCATCCTGCTACCACCTACCTCCTCTGCCATTAGCCCCAGAACCTGTGCAGCAGCCAGCAAGTGAGAACAACTGAAGCCAGAGATCTCCTTGGAATCTCCACTTTCTCCAGCTGTTCTACGTGCCCAGATTGTCCCGCTCCCATTTCCCTCTTCTGCCATTAGCCCTGGAACCTGTGCAGCAGCAGCAACAAGTGTGAACAACTGAGGCAGGAGACCACTTTAGACTTCTCACTACCTTTTGCCCACTCAGGAATACTTTCAACTTCATAGTCTTCTGAAGTGCACAGTACAGAATGTGCACAGCATGATTCTTCCTTTCTTCTCCAGTTGAAACCCAGTGGCTCAGCCCCAGGTGCACCTTTTCTAAAGAAACTGGGAGGTCATTGGAATATCCAGTTCTAGTGACAATGGTGTGGGTCACAGGGAGAGCATCGGGAAGACAAAGCTGCAGAGAAACTAACTCACCTCCACCCACATGCCTTTGAACTCTTAGAATTAACTCCAAGAAATTAGGAAGAAATGTATAATGCATCGGATGATCAGAAACAAGTGCAGAAGCACAAGAAATATGAGAAACCAAAACAATATCACTTCCCAAGGTAAAAGAACAATTCCTCATCATCCATAGATAGTACAATAGAACTTATGGAAATGACAGGTAAACAATTCAGAATATTCAGAGTAACAAAACTAAATGAGATGAAAGAGAAAAGAGACAATGAAATCTAGAAGATGCAAGAGAACAGAAACAATAAATTCCATCAGATGAGGAAGTCCTCCCATGATTTTAAAGAAGAAATAGACAACATAATAAATCAAATGAAACTCTTAGAGATGAAGGCTATAATACAAGAAAACAAAACTTCCCTTGAAAGTATAAAAAGCAGATTAGATCATGCAGAAGACTGAATCTCAGATCTAGAAGATAAAACCTTTGACCTAGAAAGAAGTCACCAAAAGAATGAAAAAGTAACCAAAAAAATGAGGGTAATATATGGGAAATGCTAGATACCATTAAACACCCAAACATCTGTATAATTGGTATCCCAGAAGGTGAAGAATCTAATAAGGGCATTGATAATCTATTCTATGAAATCCTAGAAGAAAATGTTCCAAGCCTAGAGAAATATTCAAACATCCAGACCCAAGAAATACAAAGGATCCCAAATAGAATCAACCTAAGAAGATCCTCTCCACGACACATCATAGGTAGACTGACCAAAATTACAGTTGAAGACATCCTGAAAATGGCAAAAGAGAAACATCAAGTCACTTACAAAGGTTATCCCAACAGGATAAAATCGGACTTCTCAGTGGAACAATGCAAGCAAGGAAAGAATGGGAAAATACATTGAAAGTGTTTCAAGAAAAATAATTTCAGCCAAGATTCCTTCAAATTAGAAGAAAAGATAAAAAACATTCTCATATAAACAAAACATGAAATACCAACACCAGACCAGCTCTGTAAGAATTACTAAAGGGTGTGCTATACCAAGAAAACTAAAGACAGAAAGACAAAAATAAGAGGAAAAAAAAAAAAGAAAAGAAAATGGTCAACTTAATGGTTGAGACAAGTCCCAAAATATATCGATAATAAGATTGAATGTTAATAGATTAAATTCTTCAATCAAGAGAAACAGACCAGCTGAATGGGTAGAAAAAAAAAACTCTAACTGTCATATACAAGAAATACAACTCATGAATAAATGCATACATAGGATAAAAGTGAAGGACTGGAAAAAGATTTTTCATGCAAACAGAATAAAGGACTGGAGTAATGATACAGATTTTAGACAAAACAGGCTTTATGACAGCTCAGGAGCACCCAACTCAGGAGCACTGAAATATGTGAAAGAAAGACTGCTAGATGTAAAAGGAGAGACAGACTGCAACACACTAATTGTTGGGGATCTCAACACCCAATTATCCCCTTTGGTGAGATCATCTAGACAAAAAACAAGCAAAGAGACACAGGATAGAAACAGCACCATGAATGAAATTGACTTGACAGACATCTATAGAACCTTCCACCCCAAAACTATGAAAAATACATTTTTCTCATCCACACGTGGAACCTTTTTTAAAATTGACCACATAATAAAGCACAAAACAAACCTTTACAGATTCAAAAGCATAAGAACCATATCCACCATCTTCTCCAAACATGATGGAATTAAACATTTATTAATTTCAGAAAAAATCCTAAAAAAAGACACAAACACATGGAAACTGAACAACCTACTCTTGAATAACTTCAAAACTGCTGAATAAATTAAGACTGAAATCAAAAGATTCATTGAAACAATAATAACGAATACACAACTTTTTTTAATCTGTGGGACACAGTGAAAGCAGTCATAAGAGGGAAGATCATAGCAATTAGCGTATATAAGAACAAGATGGAAAAGTGACAAATGGACAACCTAACATTGTGTCTCAGAGACTTGGAAAAACAACAACAATAAATCCAAAAAATGCCAGGAGAAAAGAAATAATAAAGATTCAAGCAGAAATAAAATAAATAGAAAATAAACTAATTATGCAGAAAATAAATAAAACCAAAAGCTGGTTCTTTGGGAAGATAAACAAAATTAACACACTATTATCTAGACTAATTAAGAAGAAATGAACCAGATAAATTAATTTACAGTGAAACCAACAATAGTACAACAAACATAGTGGAAATACAAAATATCATTAGAGAACGCTATGAGCGACTATATGTCAATGAATAAAAAAACTGGATGAGATGGACAAATTCCTAGACACATAATCTACCAAAATTGAATTGGGAAGGCTAAGAAAGTGTGAATACCCATAACAAGCAATAAGATTAAATAAGTAATAGTTTCCCAACAAAGAAAACCCCAGGTCCTGATGGCTTCACTTTTGATTTATAGAAAACTCTGAAAGAAGAATTAACCACCATTCTACTCGAACAATTTCTAGAGATACAAAAAGAAGGAACTTTCCTCCAAAATTCATTTTATGAAACTTCCATCACCCACATCTCCAAAACAGATAAGGACATGACAAAAAAGAAAAACTCCAGATCAATATCTCTGATGAATATAGACGCAAAAAATTTCAATATGATACTAGCAAATCGTATCCATCAACATGTAAAAAAGATTATACTTCATGACCATGTAGGCTTTATTCAAGGGAAACAAGGGTGGTTTAACATAAGCAAAGCCATACATGTAATACACCATATTAACTTAACAGGGAGGAAGATAAAAACCATAAGATCATGTAGATCAATGCAGAAAAAGCATTCTATAAAATACAACATCCCTTCATAATTAAGACTCTCAGAAGGGACATTTCTCAACACAGTAAAAGCCATCTATGAAAAACCCATGGTTCACATCATACTGAATGGGGGAAAAGCTGAATGCTTTTCCACTAAAAACTGGTACAAGATAACACTGCCCACTTTCTCCACTCCTTTTAAATATAGTCCTTGAAGTGCTAGCCAATGCACTTAGAAAAGAGAATAAAATAAAAATCATTCAAATAGAGAAAGAAGAGGTGAAATTATCTTTCTGTGCATGATTGTATACATAGAAGACACAAGGGTATCCACAAAAAAACTCCTGGAAGTGATAAATGAATACAGTAAAATGGCAGGATACAAAATCAACATACAAAAATATTAAGCATTTCTATATATAAACAACAAGCAGACTGAGGTAGAACTGATTAAAGTAATCCCATTTACTATAACCACAAAAAGTTTAAGATACCTAGGAGTAAATATAACCAAGGAAGTCAAAGACCTCTACAAGAAAAACTATGAAAGGTTAAAACAAGAAATTAAAAGCGACACAAAAAAGTGATAAGCAATCCCATATTTCTGTATTGGAAGAATTAATATAACCAAAATGGTAATTCTACGCAAATTAATGCACATATTTAACAGAGTTCAATAAAATTAACAGAGACATTCTTCACAGATCTAGAAAAAACAGTCATACAGTTTGTCAGGAATCTTAAAAGACTCTGTATTGCCAAAGCAATCCTGTACAAGAAGATTGGAGTAGGAGTCATCTCACTTTCTGACCCCAAAATATATTACAAAGCTAGGATGTTCAAACTAGCATGGTATTGGCACAAATACAGACATGTGGACCAATGGAGCAAAATAGAGACCCCAGAAATAAAACCCAAACATACAGTCAACTGATTTTTGACAAGAGATACCAGTCAATCCAGTGGTGAAAAGAAAACCTCTTTAGCAAATGGTGCTGGAAAAACTGAGTATCCACATACAGAAACTTGAATCTGGACCCCTAATTCTCACTATTAACAAAAATCAACTCAAAGTGGATCAAAGATCTAAACCTAAGACTTCAAACTATAAAACTACTGGTGGAAAACACTTAGGAAACTCTGGGAGACATTGGAGTAGGCAAAGACTTCTTAAGCAAGACCTCCCCGACAAAGCACAGGCAATAATCCCCCAAATAGACAAGTGGGATTACATCAGATTAAGGAGTTTCTGCACAGCAAAATTATTAGTGTGAATAGACAACCATAAGAATGAGAGAACATTGTTTTAAACTTTGCCTCAGGTAAGGGACTGATAACCAGAATACACAGGGAACCCAAGGGGCTTATCCTCAAAAAAATTATCAACCCAATTAAAAAATGGGAAAAAAAATTGAACAAACAACTCTTTGAGAAATACATATGAACAACCAGAAAGCATAAAAAAATGCTCAACATACCTCATCATAAGGGAGATGCAAATAAAAAACATAATGAGATACCATCTAATCCCATCAGAACGGTTATGATTTTTAAAAAAATGATAAATTCTGGTGAGGCTGTGGTGAAAAGGGAACTCTTTTACATTGCTAGTGGGGATGTAAATTACTACAGCCAATATGGAGAACAATATGCAGGTTCCTCAAAGATCTACAAATAGAATGCCATATGATCCAGCAATTCCCCTCCTGGGTATCTACCCAAAGGGTAGGAGAACTCTCAATCAGAAAAGTGCTTGCACATCTGTTTATTGAGGTATTATTCACAATTGCTAAGACATGGAACCAAACCAAATGTCCACAGACAGATGAATGGATTGAAAAAGTGTGGCATGTATACGTTATGTAATACTATTCATCCATAAAAACAAGACCTTGGCATTTGATAGTTTATGAATATGGAAGATTTATTTCTGATTGAAGCAAGCCAGGCTATGAAAGAGAAACATTGTATGTTTTCACTTAATGTATACCAATTATCCGCACTCTGGCGGAAATTGAAAGATTAAGGGATACAGAATAATGGAAAATGGTTACAGATACCATAGACAGTTTGGGAAGAGGGTGAGGTGGAAGAGTGCAAGGAGAAAGAAATCAAGGAGAAAAATAGAGAGCAAGATGTTTAAAGGACACAGAAATAGATGACTGTTGATGATAACATGTATATCTTCAACTGGACAGATGTGAAGTGTATTAATGTTGGGTAAATTCACTTTACAAACTGTAGTTATGTATAGTAATTGAATGTATTAAAAATATTAAAAGAAAAAAAAGAACTAGTGGTGAAGGGATATCTCAAAATTGTAGAAAATTTAAAAAGTATAAAGGGGAAAATAAATATTCACAAAATCCCACAATTTAAAGTTAACTATGATCACCATCTGGTGTGTACATATGTACATATATGCACATAGACATTTCTGTCTCTCTTTTTTTACTCAAAATGAGGTAGGTGTTATTTTTAATGATTGCTTTTAAAATCTGACCATATATTGTAGACTTTTTATCATGGCATTAGTTGCTTATTTGATTTATTTAACAAACATTTATTAGTATTTACTACATTTCAGGCACTTTTCCAAATACACACACACTATGTATGTGTGTGTGTATGTGTGTGTATCATTTCTTCTAAAGCTTTTTTAAAACATTTTTATTGCTTCAATGCATTATCTTTTGTATCTGTAATATCAACATTGCTTATTCAGCCAGCCATTCTTTTTTTTTTTTTTTTTTGGTAGGGGTTTTTGCTATAGGGCGCGTACACGCTTCACTTTTGATTTATAGAAAACTCTGAAAGAAGAATTAACCACCATTCTACTCGAACAATTTCTAGAGATACAAAAAGAAGGAACTTTCCTCCAAAATTCATTTTATGAAACTTCCATCACCCACATCTCCAAAACAGATAAGGACATGACAAAAAAGAAAAACTCCAGATCAATATCTCTGATGAATATAGACGCAAAAAATTTCAATATGATACTAGCAAATCGTATCCATCAACATGTAGAAAAGATTATACTTCATGACCATGTAGGCTTTATTCAAGGGAAACAAGGGTGGTTTAACATAAGCAAAGCCATACATGTAATACACCATATTAACTTAACAGGGAGGAAGATAAAAACCATAAGATCATGTAGATCAATGCAGAAAAAGCATTCTATAAAATACAACATCCCTTCATAATTAAGACTCTCAGAAGGGACATTTCTCAACACAGTAAAAGCCATCTATGAAAAACCCATGGTTCACATCATACTGAATGGGGGAAAAGCTGAATGCTTTTCCACTAAAAACTGGTACAAGATAACACTGCCCACTTTCTCCACTCCTTTTAAATATAGTCCTTGAAGTGCTAGCCAATGCACTTAGAAAAGAGAATAAAATAAAAATCATTCAAATAGAGAAAGAAGAGGTGAAATTATCTTTCTGTGCATGATTGTATACATAGAAGACACAAGGGTATCCACAAAAAAACTCCTGGAAGTGATAAATGAATACAGTAAAATGGCAGGATACAAAATCAACATACAAAAATATTAAGCATTTCTATATATAAACAACAAGCAGACTGAGGTAGAACTGATTAAAGTAATCCCATTTACTATAACCACAAAAAGTTTAAGATACCTAGGAGTAAATATAACCAAGGAAGTCAAAGACCTCTACAAGAAAAACTATGAAAGGTTAAAACAAGAAATTAAAAGCGACACAAAAAAGTGATAAGCAATCCCATATTTCTGTATTGGAAGAATTAATATAACCAAAATGGTAATTCTACGCAAATTAATGCACATATTTAACAGAGTTCAATAAAATTAACAGAGACATTCTTCACAGATCTAGAAAAAACAGTCATACAGTTTGTCAGGAATCTTAAAAGACTCTGTATTGCCAAAGCAATCCTGTACAAGAAGATTGGAGTAGGAGTCATCTCACTTTCTGACCCCAAAATATATTACAAAGCTAGGATGTTCAAACTAGCATGGTATTGGCACAAATACAGACATGTGGACCAATGGAGCAAAATAGAGACCCCAGAAATAAAACCCAAACATACAGTCAACTGATTTTTGACAAGAGATACCAGTCAATCCAGTGGTGAAAAGAAAACCTCTTTAGCAAATGGTGCTGGAAAAACTGAGTATCCACATACAGAAACTTGAATCTGGACCCCTAATTCTCACTATTAACAAAAATCAACTCAAAGTGGATCAAAGATCTAAACCTAAGACTTCAAACTATAAAACTACTGGTGGAAAACACTTAGAAAACTCTGGAAGACATCAGAGTAGGCAAAGACTTCTTATATAAGACTCCCAAAGCACAAGCAATAATCCCAAAAATAGACAAGTGGGACTACATCAGATTAAAAAGTTTCTGCACAGCCAAAGACACAATTATTAGTGTGAATAGACAACCATAAGAATGAGAGAACATTGTTTTAAACTTTGCCTCAGGTAAGGGACTGATAACCAGAATACACAGGGAACCCAAGGGGCTTATCCTCAAAAAAATTATCAACCCAATTAAAAAATGGGAAAAAAAATTGAACAAACAACTCTTTGAGAAATACATATGAACAACCAGAAAGCATAAAAAAATGCTCAACATACCTCATCATAAGGGAGATGCAAATAAAAAACATAATGAGATACCATCTAATCCCATCAGAACGGTTATGATTTTTAAAAAAATGATAAATTCTGGTGAGGCTGTGGTGAAAAGGGAACTCTTTTACATTGCTAGTGGGGATGTAAATTACTACAGCCAATATGGAGAACAATATGCAGGTTCCTCAAAGATCTACAAATAGAATGCCATATGATCCAGCAATTCCCCTCCTGGGTATCTACCCAAAGGGTAGGAGAACTCTCAATCAGAAAAGTGCTTGCACATCTGTTTATTGAGGTATTATTCACAATTGCTAAGACATGGAACCAAACCAAATGTCCACAGACAGATGAATGGATTGAAAAAGTGTGGCATGTATACGTTATGTAATACTATTCATCCATAAAAACAAGACCTTGGCATTTGATAGTTTATGAATATGGAAGATTTATTTCTGATTGAAGCAAGCCAGGCTATGAAAGAGAAACATTGTATGTTTTCACTTAATGTATACCAATTATCCGCACTCTGGCGGAAATTGAAAGATTAAGGGATACAGAATAATGGAAAATGGTTACAGATACCATAGACAGTTTGGGAAGAGGGTGAGGTGGAAGAGTGCAAGGAGAAAGAAATCAAGGAGAAAAATAGAGAGCAAGATGTTTAAAGGACACAGAAATAGATGACTGTTGATGATAACATGTATATCTTCAACTGGACAGATGTGAAGTGTATTAATGTTGGGTAAATTCACTTTACAAACTGTAGTTATGTATAGTAATTGAATGTATTAAAAATATTAAAAGAAAAAAAAGAACTAGTGTTGAAGGGATATCTCAAAATTGTAGAAAATTTAAAAAGTATAAAGGGGAAAATAATAATTCACAAAATCCCACAATTTAAAGTTAACTATGATCACCATCTGGTGTGTACATATGTACATATATGCACATAGACATTTCTGTCTCTCTTTTTTTACTCAAAATGAGGTAGGTGTTATTTTTAATGATTGCTTTTAAAATCTGACCATATATTGTAGACTTTTTATCATGGCATTAGTTGCTTATTTGATTTATTTAACAAACATTTATTAGTATTTACTACATTTCAGGCACTTTTCCAAATACACACACACTATGTATGTGTGTGTGTATGTGTGTGTATCATTTCTTCTAAAGCTTTTTTAAAACATTTTTATTGCTTCAATGCATTATCTTTTGTATCTGTAATATCAACATTGCTTATTCAGCCAGCCATTCTTTTTTTTTTTTTTTTTTTTTGGGAGGGTTTTTTTTTTTTTTTTTTTTTTTATGGGGCGGCGCGCG
>NW_006204286.1:579596-590369 GCF_000334495.1 Tupaia belangeri chinensis
GTGCCTATTACTGTAATTGATTAGTCTGTTTTGTGATGCTATAACAGAGTACGTGAGGCTGGACAATTTAAAAAGTAAGAGGCTTAGTTAGCTCACATTGCTTGAAGCTAGGAAATCTAAGACTCAGATTCCAGCATCTGCTCAGTCTCTGCGTCCCAGCATAGCAGAAAAGTGGGAGGCAAGTAGGTATTTACAAAGAGAGATGCATGAGGAGCTGGGCTTGTTTTATAACAACCTGCTTTCTTGGGAACTAATTTGCTCCTAAAAAGCCTAATGCAATCCACCTGAAACAGTGGAGTCCCCATGACCCAAAGGTCTCCCCATAGGTTCTCACCTCAAAAAGATTCTACCTTGGACTGGGACCAAGCCTCAACATTAGTTTTGATGCAAACAAAACCATATCCAAGTCAAAGCAGGAATAGATATTTTTTTTAAAAACCATCTATGTAGTGGTTGAGGCCTTTATAGGGAATACACGAAAAATGTTCTTTGGGTCTAGACTGTAACAAGAACTGAGAACCAAGTCAATTACTCTTTTCATTAAACTTTATTCAAATAAATATAGCATGTTGTTGGTATACATCCTAGAGAATTTTCTTACCAAAAATATAATTACTAGTCAAGTGTCTCTCATCTGTTCTAGTTATGACACAAGCACTCCCCAATGGGACATGGTCTTGCAATCCCCTCTCCTTCAATTAATTCTACATATCATTGTGATTTGCAGCATGCATACGTTTATGAGTTGCCAGTGAGGAAACATGGGTCAGAATCCTGACTCTGTCCTTAATCATGCAACAGTAACACTACCTTTTATTAAATGTTTTTCTATGCTCCAAGCACTTTGCTAAGTGCTTCTCATAGACTTTCTCATATTCACTTTTACAAATAGATACTATCATTATTCTCATTTAAAAATAAGGAAACTGATAACTAAAGAGGGTGAAGTAACTTGCCAAGACTTACACCTAACAACTGTAGGAACCAGAATTCAAATCCAGATCTCTATGACTCCAAATTCTTAAATACCACCTTATCTTGTCTTTCTGGTTCTAATGCTTTTAGACAAGTTATTTCTCTCTTTGCCTATGTTTCCTCATATACAAAATTAGAAGTTTAGACAAGAAATAAACAGTCTCTTAAGCTTTACTCTAGCTCATTCGTTTGAGCCATTTCTCTTCTCTCTCACATAATGCAATCTTAGCTTCATTCCTTATTTTTGGCTTTGTATATTAAAGATGCTCAGAAGTGCATTTTTTAATAAATGTTTTATAGATTTTTCTTATTTTTTATATAAATATTTAATGAAAAACAGCATCATGTTCCTTCAGTCTATACTGCATAGAGCTAAAAATAATGTTGTGATTGACTTATACAGCTTACTGTCTTGGCTCTGCTATAGCCTGCTAACGCGCTCCTGATGTTGCACCCACATACTACTGACCAACCAGAGAGTGAAAGAAATAAAGACTAGAGATGTTGGGGGAACAGCAGAATTCACCTCAATGCCATATTAGAAGATGCTATTCAGGACCCTTCGTTGGGAGCCGTAGTTTTGGGATCACACTCCTACCTCTATTTAGACTCCTTATTCCTAATTATAAGTATATATTAAACTTACATTTTATTTCACATTTCCAGAGGATATTACTCCCTTTTCCATTCTTGAGATTGGCTTACATAGGCACCTTTCTAAGGTTTTACTGAAAAAGATCTACATCTTGAATTCTGTGGTTTTACAGTTTACTCTTGGTCATCTAAGAAAAAAGAATAATAAAGAACTATTCACAATGTTTTCTTTGGGTCAAGAATTTGTGGCAGTGCAGCATTAATGAAAAAAATGAATCAAGTATAAAGAGAAATTTTTAAATGGCAATTTTACATAAACTTATTAGGCATACTCTGATATATAAATGAATTCTATAGGAGGGCACTGTACTCCCCAAAATATCCTCACTGTATGTGCAGCACACTTTACGTCAAAGATATATTCCTATAAAGTTGTGCTCACACTGAACTTATCAATCCATATTTTCCCCTTTTCTTCAACAATTATTTTGTAATTGTGTTCTTTTCATTTTGATCTTCAGCTGATAGTGGTTTTACTATACTACATCTACCTCTCTTTGCCTAAAAGCTAACAGTGTGTGAAGTGGACTTCTTACTTAAAAGAAGTCTTAATACAATGGTAAAGAGAAAAACTTTGTAATGGGTACAGTCATCCTTTAAAATGTTGTGTTTTATAAATCTAGATCTTATATACTGTTCTCTTAAAACAGGAAGTGCCTATAGATTCATTAACATCTAAGTCTTAAATTATTTTCAAAAGACCAAAATGGTGAATGATACTTGAAGTTCAGTTTATCTGTTCCTATGATTTTCCTAAGTCCAAATTTAGAAAACAACTAATACTTCCTGTAGGCTCCCCCAACACACACACTCATAATAATTAACAGAACAGTTTTAACTTCTCCAAAAATCTTTTTGTAACTATTACAAAAAGCTCAACCAAAGGAAACCACTTTCTGGTAAATTGCCCATTTCTGACTTAAAGATTTTTAAGCCACTTAGAGTATAGTACTTCGGGTATATTTTATGCTTTGTACACTTACAAATCTGTATAACTAGTTTAAATGTTTACATATTATGCTAACATCTTACACACCAACAAAGGTGTATTTTTAAAAAAACAAACCATATTTGAACTAAGAATAAGCATTTTAAGAGTCTTATCCCAGAGCATTACTTTGGAAATATTTTTTTCTGTAGAACTTTTAGCCTTAGGGAATGTGCACTCATCAGGGACAGAGATAGATACCAAGAGAGAGAAAGTGAGAAATCACTCCCAAGGGGGGATGACCATGCCATAGTGCCTTCTCCTTCATTCTCCCTGGGATCTTGGGCCCACACAAGTGCATTCCTCACATGAGTTTCAAGCCACTGTGTCCAGGATTCAAACCACATACATTTCTAAGACAAATCCAAATCCAAAAAGACAACTGCAGATGACAGTTATCAAAGGAACAAGGTAAAGGTATTTGGACTATAGTTGACTTCTGATTTAGAAAGGTTTTTTTTGTTTTGTTTTTTTGTTTGTTTGTTTGTTTGTTTGTTTTTGAGAGGTTTTCGCTATAAGGCACACATACTCACCAGACAGACAGACAGAGACATAGAGACAGAAAGCAAGAAATCACCCCCCAGGGGGGATGGTCACACTGCAATCCCTTCTCCTCCATTCTCCTCTCGGGATCTTGGGCATGCACGCACACGCGCCCGGCGTGAGTTCTAAGCCACCAGGTCCGGTACGCGAACCACGGTCGACTACGTGGGAATCCAGCGACACAGCCATTATGCTAACTGCTGGTTCCCGATTTAGAAAGTTTTTTACAGCACATTCTTTTTAGACGTATATCATGCTTCTCTGATGGTTTTCTCAGATCATTTTGATAGTGGCACATTAAAAATCATTGCATCAAATGCCACAAGTTTGCCTTTGCAACATGCAGCCTGGCCACTATGCCACACTTCCTGCTTCCTGAGCCTCAATAGTCCACCGGAAGATTTGGGTTCTGGTCTCAGCATGCCTCTCATTTTAAGTGGAGCCCAGTACTCCAGGTTTGCCTCTGTAACTTACAACACAGCGGCTCACATGCTACACCGTGCACAGCAGGTGTCTTGAACATCTTCACTAACTTATATGTCCTTAGCTCATCCCCAGCTCAACATGAGATGAAAGGTTGGTAGGAAAGCCAACCACTTGAAGCTCCTTACATAAACTTTATCTGATCTGATTTGGAAGACATAGCTCTCTAACAGGAACACAAATAGGATTTAAAGGTAATATCTCCTCCTCCAATACTACAGAATCTCCTCCAATAGGAAGAAGTTAATACTGCATCAGATGACCAAAAATCATCACAGGCAGAAGAAATATGAGAAAACAAGGAAACAACTCTTCTCCTAGGGAACATAATAATCCCTCACCAATGAAGGACAACATGAAAAAATTCACAGAAATATATTAAAAAAAAATTTCAAACATTCATTGTGGAAAAAAACTCAGTGAGATGCAAGAGAAAACAGATAATCAAGTTCAGGAAATAAGAAAATTATTCCAGACATGAAAAAGGAATTCTGTAAAAAGATAGACACCCTAAAGAAGAATCAAACAGAACTTCTGGAAATGAATACAATACAAGAAATTAAAATCTCACTTGAACGCATTGACATCAGAATGAACCGTGAAGACAAAAGACTTTCTGACCATGAATATAAACTTTCTAATATAGACCAAACTAATAAAAAGAATGAAAAAATAGCCCCCCCCTAAATTAGGATAACATATAGACACCATTAAATGCCCAAATATTCAGGTAATAGGGTATTCTAGAAGGTGAAGAAGCTGTTAAAGGCATGACAGTGTCTTCCATGAAGTACTATGTGAAAATTTTCCAAATCTAGAGAAACAGGAAGAAAATCAGACCCAAGAAATAAAAAGAACTCCAAATAGAATAAACATAAATAAGATCCTTTCCCATAATATCATGACCAGATTAGTAAAAATAAAAGACAATATTCTAAAAATAATAAGAGAGAAACCTCAAGTTACTTATAAAGGTTATCCTGTTAGACTAACATCAGACCTCTCAAATGAAACAATGCAAACAAGGAAATAATGACAAGACATATTCAAGATACTAAGAGAAAAACAATTTTAACCAAGAATACTATAACTGGTAAGATTGTCAAATGGGAAGAACAAAAATCATTTTGAGATAAATAAAACTGAAAGAATTCATCAATATAAGACCAGCTCTTCAAGAAGTGTTGGAAGAGAGACCAGCAGTTAGCATAATGGCTATGTCGCTGAACTCCCATGTAGCTGACCATGGTTTGAGTCCTGGACCCGGTGGCTTAAGCTCATGCTGGGCATGTGTTCGTACATGCCCAAGATCCCGAGAGGAGAATGGAGGATAAGGGATTGTGGCATGACCATCCCCTCGGAGGGGGATAATTTCTCGCTTTCTATCTCTCTGTCTGGCGAACGCACACGTCCTATAGCAAAAACCTCTCCAAACAACAACAACAACAAAAAAGAGATAAATATTTAGCCCAAAAGGTGGAGTGGTGATTAAGAGCTAAACTCCCACATGGCCAACCACAGTGTGTGAGTCCCAGACCTAGTGGCGTGTTCTCTCTCTGGTGAGCGCTTATGCCCTACAGCAAATAAAAATTAAAATTAAAATTAACAAAATTAAATAAATTATTATTAAAAAGAAGAGAAATATTTATTTTATCCTATGCCCAAAGACAGTTTTCAAGGATAATTATCATTATTATAATCTAAAAGTTGTGATCCTACAAGTTAGAAATGAGGATTTTCTGCTGAGACTTCACCCTCCAGACTGATTTCTAGTGGGTGGGAATAGCTCTGTGTCTCTTTCTCTCCATTTCTGTGTGTCTCTCTCTGTCTTGCTGTATCTCCCTGTGACTTTAAATTTTTTTAATTTTTTTATGGTAAAGTATTCTGGAGGCACTCAAGCCTCTCCTTTATTGTGTTAATTGATGCCTTTCCTAAATGAAGTGAGGAAATTCACCAGCAAAGCCAAGCCTGTCCTGGTATGCATACTGTACTTCAGCTGTAAAATACTAGTGTGCTGTGTGGTTTTTATTTTAGCCTTTCTAAAATTATAATCTTATGGGATTTTTATCCTCTTTTATTCTTTTTCTTTTTCATTGTATTTTTTTCTTCTTTTCTCTTCTTAATTCTTTTCCTTTTTTCTTTATATTTATTCATTTTCTGATCAGTCTTTATGCACTAAGTTTCTAGACAGGTCCAACTGAACAGTTTTGAATAATCTGAATATGATTAGAGTCAGAATATTCCTCCTTTCACCTTGAATCTGATGCACAAAGAGTGAAAATAGACCAGAATAATGATCGCACATCACCTCTTTCTGGCCACCTCTGAACGCTCAGATTGAACTTCAAGAATTAGGAAGACAGGGACCAGCAGTTAGCGTAATGGCTATGCCGCTGGACTTCCACATAGTCGACCGGGGTTTGAGTCCAAAACCCGGTGGCTTAAATTCACTCCGGCCACGTGTGCATGCATGCCCAAGATCCCGAGAGGAGTATGGAGGAGAAGGGATTGCGGCATGGCCATCCCCCCGGGGGGTGATTTCTCACTTTCTATCTCTCTGTCTCTCTCTGTCTGTCTGGTGAGCACACACACCCTATAGCAAAAAAACCCTTCAAAAAAAAAAAAGAATTAGGAAGACACACACCATCCATCAGATGACTAGAAATCACAAGAAATATGGGAAAGCAAGACAATACTTCTCCTCCAAGGGAAAAGAATAATACCTCTTCTTCCTGAGACAGTAAAACTAAACTCATGGAAATGTCTAATAAGGATTTTAGAATATTTATAATGACAAAGCTAACAGAGATGGAAGAGATAAGAGACAATGAACTGCAGAAGAGGCAGGAGAAAGGAGCTGGTGAGTTCCAGGAGGTAAGGAAATTCTTGCAAGATCTAAAAGAGGAAATACACACTCTAAAAAAGAATCAAATGGACCTGTTATAGATGAAATAGAGATGAAGGCTATAACATAGGACGTCAAAATCTCCCTTGAAAGTATTAAAAGCAGACTAGATCATACAGAAAATCAAATTTCAGATGTAGAAGACAGAATCACTGGCTTAGAAAAATCCACTGTGAAGACCTAGAAAATTGCCCCAAAAATTAGGATAATATATGAGAAATACTAGATACCATCAAACGTCCAAACATCCCTATAACTGGTATCCCAGAAGGTGAAGAGACTCATAAGGGCATTGATAATCGATTCCATGAAATCCCTCAAGAAAACTTTCCAAACCTAGAGAGGCACTCAAAGATCCAGTCTCAAGAAATATAAAGGAACTCAAATAGAATCAACCCAAGGAGAGTTTCTCCAAGATACATTATAGCCAGATTGACCAAAACCACAGACAAAGACAAAGATACTAAGACTGGCAAGAGAGAAATAGCGATATCCCATCAGGCTAACTATAGACCTCTCATCAGAAACAATGTGAGTGAGGAAAGAATGGGAAAATATATTCAAAGTGTTAAGGGAAAACCAATTTCAACCAAGGATACTTTACCTGGCAAGATTATCCTTCATATCAGAAGAAAAGACAAGAATATTCTCAGGTAAACAAAACCTGAAAGAATTTACCAACACCAGACCAGATCTCCAAGAAGTTCTCAAAGGGAGTGCTATGCCAGGAAAATTAAATACAGGCACATGGAAATAAGAGTTTGAAAACTAAGAAAATGGTCAACTTAATCATAGAGTCTGGAGTTGAGTATTATATCCCAGAATTTAATCGGGATGATCGGACCACAACAGAAGATAGATTAAGCACATGAGATTAAACTGGTGAAATAGCATTTTATGATTTTTGACTAAAACATTGCTGATTTTCTTCTGGCTTTGTTTTCCAGCTTTAAGGATTTTTGTCCTGTTTTGATCTGCTGGTCAGTTGATGTACCTACTATTTGAACCTAACCTGTTTCCTGGCTTTAGGTTTTTTGAGTAAAGTTCCTTAGTATTTCTTTGATTTATTAAAGCTAAAACTGCTTTTCTTGAAATTACAAATATATTAAAAATACCCTTTTAGTGACCATAGTAAGTTTTATATAATTAGTTAGATGTTACCTTATATTCATTCTACTCAGAGTTTCAGATGGAAAATCACATTTTGTATGCTGTCACAATGCTCAGGGAATTAATGTAAATTAAAATTAATTTAGAATGTTTCAGAAGAAAATTATAGTGCACTTGTAACAATATTCTAGCTTTGTCCATAGTTTTAGTTTAAGGTATTTTGTGAATCAATTAAATGGGGAAAAAGTGTAAATAATAATAATAACATTAAGTTAAAAAAAAAGAAAGACAAAAAATGGCTAACAAAATGGCAGAGAAAAATCCACAAATATCAATTATAACATTGAATGTTAAGGGATTCGATTCTCCAATTGAAAGACACTGGCTGAACACACACACACACACACACACACACACACACACACATATATATATAGAGAGAGAGAGAGCACTCTATATGCAGCTTACAAGAAACATACATTACTGATAAAGATATGCATAGATTAAAAGTGAAGAGCTAGAGAAAGATATTCCATTCAAATGGAAACCAAAAAAGGCTGAAGTAGTGATACTCATATCGGACATGATAGACTTCAAGACAAAAGTTGTAAGAAGAGACAAAGGACACTTTATAGCACTAAAAGGGCTAATTTACCAAGAAGATATTACACTTATAAATATCTACACACTCAACACTGCACCACCTCAATATGTGAAAGAAAGACATTAAATCTAAAGGGAAAGAAAGAATGCAACACAATAATTATTGAAGATCTCAACATCCCACTGTCTCCTCTGGACAGATTATCTAGACAATAGATAAACAAAGAGATACAAGATCTAAATGATACCATAAATCAAATGGAGTGGACAGACATCTATAGACTATTTAATCCCCAAAGCAAAAGATACACACTTTTTTCACCCCCACCACCTGGAATGTTTTTGAAGATTGACCACATGATAGAGTATATAACAAGCTTTTACGATTTAAAATGAATAGAAACTATATCCCGCATCTTTTCTGATCATTATGGAATCGAACTTGAAATCAGCTACAGAAAGAACCCATGAAAATACACAAAGACATGGAAACTAAAGAACCTATTCCTGAATGACCTTTACAACCACTGAGGAAATTAAGACTGAAATCAAAAGATGCATTGAAACTGATAATAATGAGCAAAAGAGTTTTTACAACCTATCAGACATAACAAAAGCAGTCATGAGAGAAATTCCTATCAATCAGTGCCCAAAAGGAAAAAAAAAAGAAAGATGACAAATAACCAACCTAATGATATATCTCTGGGAACTGGAAAAGCAACAACAACAAAACCAAAATGCTAGGAGAAGAAAAAATAGTAAAAATGTGAGCAGAAATAGAGAGTAAAAGAACGTAAGAGAAAGTAAATTAAAGCAAAAGTTGTTGCTTTTTTTTTTCTTTTCAAGCAAATAAACAAAACTGATACACCATTAGCTATATCAATGAACAAGAACAGAGAAAGGAACCAGATCAATCAAATCAGCAATGAAACAGATTATATTACAACAGCCATAACAGAAATACCAAACATCATCAGAGAATACTATAAGCAATTACACACTAACAAACAAGAAAATCTAGAGAAGATGGACAAATTTCTGGACACATATAACTTACAAAGATTGAACCAGTAATAAATAGAAAGACTGAATAGACCAATAACAAGCAACAAGACTGAATCAGTAATAGTCTCCCAACAAAGAAAAGTCCAGGTCCCAATGACTTCACTTCTAAAGTCTACAGACCTTTTAAAGAACTAACCCAAATTTCTTCAAACTATTTCTGAAGATTCAAAAGGAAGGGCTCCTCCCGAATTTACTCTATGGAGTCTCCATCACTCCAATCCCCAAAACAGACAAGGTCATAACAAAAATAAAGAACTACATAACAATATCCCTGATAAATACAGATGCAGAAAGTCTTAACAAGATACTAGCAAATCATATCCAGCAACACATTAAAAAGATTATATACCATGACCAGGTAGGCTTTATTCCAGGGATGCAAGGATGCTTCAAAATACGCAAAACAAGAAATGTAATTCATCACATTAACAGAAGAAAAGATTAAAAAACATATGATCATATCTATCAATGCATAAAAAGCATTCGATGAAATATATCTCTTCATGATTAAGACTCTCAGTAAAACTGGCATAGAAGGAACATTCATCAACATAATAAAAAACATATGTGAAAATGACATAGCTAACGTCATACTAAATGGAATAAGACAAGGCTGCTTGCTTTCTCCACTCCTTTTCAACATAGTACCTAGCAAATGTAATCAGACAAAAGAGTAAAATAAAAGGCATTAAAATAGGAAAAAAAAAAAGTGAAATTATCTCTATTTGCAGATGATATGATTATATACTTAGAAAATCCAAAAGAACCCACAAAAAGAAAGACTGGAAGTGATCAAAAGTACATTAAAATGACAGGATACAAAAATCAACATACAAATATCTATACCGTTTGCACACACCAATGATGAACAAACAGGTTGAATTGAAGAAAGCAATTCTATTCACAGGCCACACAAACACACACACACACACACATATATATACATATCACACAGTAATAAACCTAAACAAAGAAGAGAAAAACCTCTACCAGGAAAACTATGAAAAACTTTAAAAAGAAATAGAAATGAAACAAAAATGTGGAAAAGCATACATTCTCCTGGATTAGAAGAATTAATATTATCAAAATGTCAATTCTCAGAGTAGGCAGATGGAGTGGTGGCTGGGGGAACTTGATTCCCACATGGCAGGCTATGGTTCAAGTCCCAGACCTGGCAGCTTGATTTTGCTTTCTCACTCTCTCTCTCTCTCCCTCCCTCTATGGTCAAATTAAAATGAAATAAGCTAAATGAAGTAATTCTTTTTTAAACAAAAAAAAAGTCAGCCCTACTCAAATTAATCTATATATTCAATGCAATTCTGTTTTTTTTTTTTTTGGAGAGATTTTCGCTATAGGGCGCATGCACACGCCAGACAGACAGAGAGAGACATAGAGACAGAAAGCGAGAAATCACACCCCAGAGGGGATAGTTAAGCTGCAAACCCTT